>NW_026888251.1:0-97133 GCF_032173495.1 Musca vetustissima
ACACCATATGCCAAAAAACAAACTTTCGCCAAACGGATTTTATCGATTTTCCGTGCAAGTCTCAGTGACAATGGGGACTCTGTGTAGAAAACGCCATATTCCGCAAAAACTAAAATGGATGCAGTATGGAGACCCACATCAATTGAAAGGTCTCGAAATGTACTTTCAGAATATATACAGCCTATGCCGAAAAACAAACCTTCGAAGAAAAAACTTTGCTAAACGGATTTTCTCGATTTTCCAGTGACAATGGGGAGTCTGTGTAGAAAACGCCATATAGCGCAAAAACTAAAATGGATGCAGTATGGAGACCCACATCAATTGAAAGGTCTCAAAATGTACTGTCAGAATATATACACCCTATGCCGAAAAACAAACTTTCGCCTAACGGATTTCTCGATTTTCCTTGCAAGTCTCAGTGACAGTGGGGACTCTGTGTAGAAAACGCCATATTGCGCAAAAACTAAAATGGATGCAGTATTGATACCCACATCAATTGAAAGGTCTCGAATTGTACTTTCAGAATATATACACCTTATACCGAAAAACAAACTTTGCTAAACGGATTTTCTCGATTTTCCTGTGACAATGGGGAGTCTGTGTAGAAAACGCCATGTTGTGGAAAAAAGTGGGGACTCTGTGTAGAAAACGCCATTTTGCGCAAAAACTAAAATGGATGCAGTATGGAGACCCACATCAATTGAAAGGTCTCGAAATGTACTTTCAGAATATATACACCATATGCCGAAAAACAAACCTTCGCCTAACGGATTTTCTCGATTTTCATTGCAAGTCTCAGTGACAGTGGGGACTCTGGGTAGAAAACGCCATATTGCGCAAAAACTAAAATGGAAGCAGTATGGAGACCAACAATTGAAAGGTCTCGAAATTTACTTTCAGAATATATACACCTTATACCGAAGAAAAAACTTTGCTAAACGGATTTTCTCGATTTTCCAGTGACAATGGGGAGTCTGTGTAGAAAACGCCATGTTGTGAAAAAAGTGGGGACTCTGTGTAGAAAACGCCATATTGCGCAAAAACTAAAATGGATGCAGTATGAGACCCACATCAATTGAAAGGTCTCGAAATGTACTTTCAGAATATATACACCATATGCCGGAAAACAAACCTTCGCCTAACGGATTTTCTCGATTTTGGTTGCAAGTCTCAGTGACAGTGGGGACTCTGGGTAGAAAACGCCATATTGCGCAAAAACTAAAATGGACGCAGTATGGAGACCCACATCAATTGAAAGGTCTCGAAACGTACTTTCAGAATATATACACCTTATACCGAAGAGAAAACTTTGCTAAACGGATTTTCTCGATTTTCCAGTGACAATGGGGAGTCTGTGTAGAAAACGCCATGTTGTGGAAAAAAGTGGGGACTCTGTAATGTACTGTCAGAATATACACACCATATTCCGAAAAACAAACCTTCGCCTAACGGATTTTCTCGATTTTCATTGCAAGTCTCAGTGACAGTGGGGACTCTGGGTAGAAAACGCCATATTGCAAAAACTAAAATGGATGCAGTATGGAGACCCACATCAATTGAAAGGTCTCGAAACGTACTTTCAGAATATATACACCTTATACCGAAGAAAAACTTTGCTAAACGGATTTTCTCGATTTTCCAGTGACAATGGGGAGTCTGTGTAGAAAACGCCATGTTGTGGAAAAAAGTGGGGACTCTGTGTAGAAAACGCCATATTGCGCAAAAACTAAAATGGATGCAGTATTGATACCCACATCAATTGAAAGGTCTCGAAATGTACTTTCAGAATATACACACCATATGCCGGAAAACAAACCTTCGCCTAACGGATTTTCTCGATTTTGGTTGCAAGTCTCAGTGACAGTGGGGACTCTGGGTAGAAAACGCCATATTGCGCAAAAACTAAAATGGATGCAGTATGGAGACCCACATCAATTGAAAGGTCTCGAAACGTACTTTCAGAATATATACACCTTATACCGAAGAAAAAACTGTGTAGAAAACGCCATATTGCGCAAAAACTAAAATGGATGCAGTATGGAGACCCACATCAATTGAAAGGTCTCAAAATGTACTGTCAGAATATACACACCATATTCCGAAAAACAAACCTTCGCCTAACGGATTTTCTCGATTTTCATTGCAAGTCTCAGTGACAGTGGGGACTCTGGGTAGAAAACGCCATATTGCGCAAAAACTAAAATGGATGCAGTATGGAGACCCACATCAATTGAAAGGTCTCGAAATGTACTTTCAGAATATATACACCTTATACCGAAGAAAAAACTTTGCTAAACGGATTTTCTCGATTTTCCAGTGACAATGGGGAGTCTGTGTAGAAAACGCCATGTTGTGGAAAAAAGTGGGGACTCTGTGTAGAAAACGCCATATTGCGCAAAAACTAAAATGGATGCAGTATGGAGACCCACATCAATTGAAAGGTCTCAAAATGTACTGTCAGAATATATACACCCTATGCCGAAAAACAAACTTTCGCCTAACGGATTTTCTCGATTTTCCTTGCAAGACTCAGAGACAGTCGGGACTCTGTGTAGAAAACGCCATATTGCGCAAAAACTAAAATGGATGCAGTATTGATACCCACATCAATTGAAAGGTCTCGAAATGTACTTTCAGAATATACACACCATATGCCGAAAACAAACCTTCGCCTAACGGATTTTCTCGATTTTGGTTGCAAGTCTCAGTGACAGTGGGGACTCTGGGTAGAAAACGCCATATTGCGCAAAAACTAAAATGGATGCAGTATGGAGACCCACATCAATTGAAAGGTCTCGAAATGTACTTTCAGAATATATACACCTTATACCGAAGAAAAAACTTTGCTAAACGGATTTTCTCGATTTTCCAGTGACAATGGGGAGTCTGTGTAGAAAACGCCATGTTGTGGAAAAAAGTGGGGACTCTGTGTAGAAAACGCCATATAGCGCAAAAACTAAAATGGATGCAGTATGGAGACCCACATCAATTGAAAGGTCTCAAAATGTACTGTCAGAATATATACACCCTATGCCGAAAAACAAACTTTCGCCTAACGGACTTTCTCGATTTTCCTTGCAAGTCTCAGTGACAGTGGGGACTCTGTGTAGAAAACGCCATATTGCGCAAAAACTAAAATGGATGCAGTATTGATACCCACATCAATTGAAAGGTCTCGAAATGTACTTTCAGAATATACACACCATATGCCGGAAAACAAATGTTCGCCTAACGGATTTTCTCGATTTTGGTTGCAAGTCTCAGTGACAGTGGGGACTCTGGGTAGAAAACGCCATATTGCGCAAAACCTAAAATGGATGCAGTATTGATACGCACATCAATTGAAAGGTCGCGAAATGTACTTTCAGAATATACACACCGTATGCCAAAAAAACAAACTTTCGCCAAACGGATTTTATCGATTTTCCGTGCAAGTCTCAGTGACAATGGGGACTCTGTGTAGAAAACGCCATATTGCGCAAAAAGGTCTCAAAATGTACTGTCAGAATATATACACCCTATGCCGAAAAACAAACCTTCGCCTAACGGATTTTCTCGATTTTCATTGCAAGTCTCAGTGACAGTGGGGACTCTGGGTAGAAAACGCCATATTGCGCAAAAACTAAAATGGACGCAGTATGGAGACCCACATCAATTGAAAGGTCTCGAAACGTACTTTCAGAATATATACACCTTATACCGAAGAAAAAACTTTGCTAAACGGATTTTCTCGATTTTCCAGTGACAATGGGGAGTCTGTGTAGAAAACGCCATGTTGTGGAAAAAAGTGGGGACTCTGTGTAGAAAACGCCATATTGCGCAAAAACTAAAATGGATGCAGTATGGAGACCCACATCAATTGAAAGGTCTCAAAATGTACTGTCAGAATATACACACCATATTCCGAAAAACAAACCATTACTCTTTCATAAATTCCACAATTCCTCAAGCAGCAGTACTCCATAATACAAAGCAGGTTGGTTTGCATTGTTTTTTGTTTCCCAGTTATTATTTGTTATTGGAAGAGCAACGAGTGAGTTGAGTCTAATTACAACGTGGTTACTTCGAGAAAATTGTATACAACCTCAACAATCAAAAGCGCCAAAAATATACAATTATTAGAACACTACGCAAGTTTCATAAAATATGTGATAAAAATCGTATCAAGACAAGGGATATTTATAACCTAAAGAGCGTCGAAAATCAAGGTATGGTACGGATATCGTCATCCTGAGATTGGAAAGGTACACAGTAAGTTGAAATTTAGACTTATGTCGGGAACCAATTTTATCATCGTCATCATATACACATTTTGTCCACATATTCATCTTCTGTTAATTATATTCAACGACGGTTATGTTTATATGCATTGGACACTTCCCCACGTGTTCATTATCAAAGCCTATGTTAACTATATGTAATTAACATAATACCCTGCCATTTCTCTTACAAACAATGTATGTATGACACCTTTCAATTCACAGCATGCGTGTGCCTTCGCCTCTCTTATATAGATAGTGCATGGCTGTCCCTATTCCATTTCCAACGTTCCTTATTCTCCCTCCTACCCTCCGTTAACAAAAATCCCTCCATAACCTATTAATTCTTTTTTTCAATTCCCTTTTATACTCTCAATTCTCACAACGTCTTACACATTTAACCCTCCTATTTTTATGATTACTTAATGTTATTAGTAAATACGTTTGTAGTAGAGTGAGGAATTCAACATCATTCGTTATCAGGCATACATAAACAGGTTGACCATACAAGGGTTAACCTCATGACTGAAGCTCACTTCATTTTATATTTGCACTTAGAGCTCTCTGAGCGAGATAATGCAACAACAATAAAAAAACTCAAGTTCTCTTTAAAAGAGTGTCATAAACAGTTTCAAGTTCTCCAACGCTTTTCAGAGATTTCAAGAAACATAATAAAGTCATTGACCGCAATCAAATAATTGTATCGATCAGCTGTTTTATGACGTCACTCGTCAGTTAAATACCTACAACGATCATTACACTCAAGCTTAAAAGTTTTCTGACGTAAATTTTTAAAATTTATAGGCCTTTATGTTTTAATAACCATCGATGATAATACATCACAGTCCGTAACTATAGCATAAAGAGATAAGTTTATTTCTCCTTGCATCTGCAGAAAATTTAAAGACACCAACGAGTATTCGCATTTTCATATTTGATTCTATCAATCGTCTATAGTGTGTGGATCTCTCCGAATTTCCGTTCTTTTAACTTTTGTTCACTAGTCCAATCATGTCTTTGGAAAAGTTTATACGGCTCTCCGACCGATTAGTTGAGTTTGAGGCTGGTCTGAACGACAAACAGTCTCCTCCCATCTCTCAATATGTCCTCGAAACCCACAAAGAGGAAGTAAGGGATATTTGGGGGCGCCTCAAGCAAGCATACGAGCAATGTCTCCTTGATGCGGAACTCGAAGCTAACGACGATCTTCAAGAAGAAGGGTCTAGGGCGGACGATAGTCAGTCAGCATCCGAAATAGAGACAATAAAATCCAAATATCGCAGCGCTTATGCAACATATTGCCGTTGTATAACCCATGTGGGTGAAATGTCTCGCGATTTATCTACTCCTTCTATACCAATTCCAGCTCAACAACATGGGTTCAAACTTCCACCATGTGAGATTCCAACTTTCAGCGGTGACTATCCCTCATGGCCGTCATTTCGGGATATGTTTACCGCTGTTTGTATTAATAACCCTAGACTTAGTTCTGTGGAAAAATTATTTCATTTAAACCAAAGGACAAAAGGGGAGCCCAATGATATCGTCCAAAAGGTCCCTCTTACCAATGAAAATTTTGAATTGGCCTGGAAGAATTTATGTTCACGTTATGAAAATAAGAGGGTACTAGTAAACATCCAGTTGAAAAATTTATTCGGTCTTCCTGTCATTCAAAATGAAACTAGCACATCACTTAAGAACCTTCAACGTGATATGAACTCATGCATATCACTCTTGAAATTGTATGAGATTGACGTGAGATGCTGGGACCCTATTTTCACATTTGTTTGCTCCAATCGTCTTCCTGACGTCACACTGACCTTGTGGGAACAGACATTAACGGACAAAGCTAGTATTCCAAAATGGTCAGAACTTGACTCATTCCTGACCAACCGCCATAGAACGCTAGAGTCTGTTTCCGAAATACGACGTAAAACATCATCGGGTAACAATTACTCACAAAAACCATCCTCCATAAAAAATAGTCCAAAAACCATCAACTCGTTTCAAAATAATGTGGTTGACTCTAAATGTAAACTATGCCCAAAAGAATCCCACGTAATACGGAAATGTCCAAAATTTTTACAAATGGACATTAACCAAAGAATAACCGAAATTAAGAAATTCAACCTTTGTCTAAACTGTCTTTCAAAGACACATACAATTAAAAATTGCCCCAGCAAGTTTTCCTGTTACAAGTGTTCTAAGCGACATAATACGCTAATTCACCGTGAAACAGAAAACGTGAAACTAAAGAATTGTAGTACCCCCTCGGCGCAATTACAAACTCATCTTCCAATGCCTTCAACCATACAGCCAATACAGTCCACTACCACAGGAAGTGAGTTCGTTCAAAGCTGCTTTGCTAGCCATTCTCAAGGGATACTACTCGGTACTGCAGTCGTGAAGATAATTCACAATGGGTTAACATATAACGCTAGAGCATTGGTAGATTCTGGTTCTCAAGGCTCCTTTATATCCGAAAAGTTATTTCATTCTCTTAAACTTCCTTTCAAACGGACTTCAGCCCAAATATCGGGTTTGAACAACACCATCAGCGCAGCAGTCCAAAAGGAATGTAATTTTCTTTTAACTTCCACCATAGACGAAAAATTCAAAATTTCCGCAAATGCTTTAGTGGTTCCACATCTTTCGAGTAGCCTTCCATCAAAAACGGTAGATCCTGAGTCGCTTAAAGACTTGCCTGACATTCCTCTGGCAGACCCTCGGTTTTACGAATGTTCAAATATAGATGTCCTCCTTGGAGGCGACTTAATTCCGCTTATCATGCTCTCTGGTATAAAACATCGAGTTTGCGGTTCTCTCATGGCACAGGAGACGGTTTTCGGCTGGATACTTACAGGACCCATCCCTTTAAAATCCATCCGAACCTTTTCTACCATTGTCTCATATTTCAATGAAATCGCTTTGGACAAGCAGATTTCACGCTTTTGGGAGGTGGAAGACCTTCCAAAGAAGACTTTTCTTTCTCCGTCAGATCAATTTTGCGAGAATTTGTATAAAACCACTACAATAAGAGGTGTAGACGGCAGATATATTGTCAGTCTTCCATTTAAGGATACCATTCGGGAAATTGGTGATTCAAGAATGAATGCTATCGCACAGTTTTTTAGAAACGAGACCCGTCTCTTAAAGTCTCCCGATTTCAAGACCGAATACGACGATGTCCTTGAAGAGTACATACATCTAAATCATATGTCCAAAGTTATACCCACTAATGAAAGTGAACATTCCATATCCTACTATTTACCTCATCATGCTGTCATAAAGCCTGATAGCACTACAACAAAAGTTCGTGTTGTTTTCAATGCATCAGCTCCTAGTTCCAATGGGCTTAGTCTAAACGACTTTCTCCATACGGGTCCCATATTACAGAATGATCTCGTTGTATTGATCCTTAGATGGAGACTTTTCCCTTATGTATTTAATGGAGACATAACTAAAATGTATAGGCAAATATTAGTCAATCCTGAGCAGACCCCCTTCCAACGCATAATTTATCGAAAACATCCTCAAGAATATATTCAAGATTTTGAACTTAAAACAGTTACGTTCGGGGTAAATTGTGCTCCTTATCTAGCCATCCGAACAATCCTGCAACTAGCGGACGATGTCGAATCCCAATATCCTTTAGCCTCTGATATTTTGCGAAATTCTATGTATGTAGATGATGCGCTTGTTGGGGCCCACACAATTTCGGGTGCAATAGAGGCTAGGAATCAGCTTACCAAAGCGTTAAATTCAGCTGGATTTTCGATGCGAAAATGGACCTCCAATACAAGGGAAATTCTTGCCGATGTTCCTTCTAATCTACTTTTAAATGATGATTTCCTGGAATTTAACTCCAAAAGCACCGCTAAGACATTGGGAATCCGTTGGAACGCATCAACCGATTCCTTTTTCTTTTCCGTAGTACAATTCAGTGAAACATGTACTCATACAAAACGAAATGTTTTGTCCCAGATTTCAAAATTATTTGATCCGGCTGGTTGGCTAGCACCCTGCATAGTTACTGCCAAAATTATCATGCAGAAGATCTGGGTTGAAGGTACGGATTGGGATGAAGAGATTTCTCACGAGTCCCTCTTACAGTGGAAATCTTTCTTAGCTCTATACCCACAAATAAATGCTATTCAAATTCCAAGATGGTTTAACTATTCTCCAGATTGCGAGATCCAATTTCACGGTTTCAGTGATGCGTCCGAAAAGGCATACGGTGCTGTTCTGTATATTCGCGTACGAAATCACAACAGTGTTTCTACACACTTAGTTTGCTGCAAAACCAAAATTGCCCCTATAAAGACAATATCCATACCACGACTAGAACTCTGTGGAGCTTCCTTGCTAGCTGAAATGATCGATAATTTCGTTCCTCAACTACATATCCCAAAGTATTCATTGTCTTGCTGGACTGATTCAACGATTGTATTATCATGGCTATCAAAACCACCTTGTTTTTGGACAACCTTCGTGGCAAATAGGGTTTCAAAGATCATAAATGTTATAAATCCGTCAAACTGGTATCATGTACGTTCTGAACAAAATCCTGCCGACTTAGCCAGTCGTGGGGTCAGTCCTCCAGACTTATTAAGGAATTCATTATGGTGGCATGGGCCAGAATGGCTTCAAAGCACTGAAGAAAACTGGCCTAAAGTGGCAAATATCAAACCCATGGAACATGAACTCGAAAAAAAGACTATTAAAGTACATCTGGCTTATTTTTCCAATTTTGATGACATCCTTGAAAAATTTTCCTCGCTCCCAAGAGCGGTTCGTGTGGTGGCATACATTTACCGTTTCTTTCACTATACTCATCCCAAATATCGCCACAATCAAAAATCTAATTCTACGACTATATCTTCTTCCGAAGTACGACATATTCAGGAGAAGCTAATTATAATGACACAGAAAGCTTACTTTCCAGACGAATTTGGGGCTTTAGAAGTAAAAAACAAATTGGCGCCTTCCAGTTCACTCCTAAGCCTCAATCCATTTCTGGATACAAACGGTGTCATGAGGGCCTGTGGACGATTAACCTCATCTCCAGCTTTATCTTATGATGAGAGACATCCAATTGTTATCCCATATAGTTGTCCGTATGCTCGCTTACTTGTGCTATTTGTACACCAAATCACGCTACATGGCGGAAATCAATTAGTTCTTCGCCTTATAAGAACCCAATATTGGATCATTCGTGTTAAAAATCTTATAAAAACAACTATTAACAAGTGCAAAACATGTGTGCTGTATAAACACAGATGCCAGCAACAAATTATGTCCGTGTTACCTCCCGAAAGATCCGAAATCTCAAGACCGTTTACACATACTGGATTAGATTTTACCGGGCCGTTTGACATTAAAAGTTACTCCGGTAGATCATATAAGATAACTAAAGGCTACGTATGTGTGTTCATCTGCTTCTCAACAAAGGCTATCCACTTAGAAGCTACCTCTGACCTTTCCACAGCAACATTTTTAGCTGCATTTAACAGATTTGCCTCCAGAAGAGGATGTCCTTTGCATCTCCATTCAGATAATGGAACCAACTTCGTTGGTGCAAGCAAAATTCTCGCAAGGGAATTTATCCGAACGTCCCAAGAAGCTGTAGAACTGAATTATGCCCATCAACATTTACAGTGGCACTTCATTCCGCCTGGAGCTCCACACATGGGTGGACTCTGGGAAGCCGGAGTCAAGAGCTTTAAGTACCACTTCCGTAAGACAGCTTGCAATTTTAAACACACCTACGAAGAATTTCAAACTTTACTCGCTAGAATTGAAGCCTGCCTAAACTCACGCCCTCTGTCCCCAATTTCTCAGGAGCCTTCAGACCTTTCGGCATTGACTCCTGGTCATTTCCTCATTGGTGGTCCATTGCTCGCACCAATTGATCCGAACATGCAAGAATCCCCAAGGTCACTGATAAACAGATGGGAAAGACTTAAACTCATCCATCAGAACTTTTGCAACCGATGGAAGGAAGAATACTTGAAAGAGTTGCACAAACGCTACAAATGGAAGAAGCCAACAGAGAATTTAAAAGAAAATATGATGGTAATCGTAAGAGACGAAAATCTCCCACCGAACCTTTGGCGACTAGGTAGAATATCCAAAGTTCATTTGGGTTCCGACAATCGTGTACGGGTAGTAGAAGTTGCCACAGAAAGAGGTAATATAACGAGACCCATTACTAAACTGGTCGTGCTCCCAATTAACTCAGACTCTTCTTAACTTCCATTTCGAACAATCTAGTTCAATCTTTCATAAAATATTCTAAATTCCCACTTACAAAGCAAATCCTGTTTAATCCTAGTTGACAATGCGTTCCAATACAAACAACAAATATGCGAACCATAGCTACGTGTGTAGACTTTGTAGACGTACCCATCCACTACGGAGATGTAGACGATTCCTTGACATGAATGCTATAGATCGTCTCCAAACCGTTAACATGTATGGATACTGCCGTAACTGTTTGGCTCACACGCACTCACAAGGAACCTGCTTTACTACCACCGGATGTAAGTATTGTAAGAGGCCCCATCACTCGTTGCTACATACCAACCACAAATTGGAAAGTCGAAACAAGCATGACAATAGCACTTCAGTTCAACGTAGTTCTGCCGAAACAAAAACAGTAGTTCAACCGATAAAAAGGCGCAGCACCCAATCACCTACGAACCATTCGTCATGGACATCTTTGTCATCTCTATTAAAACAAAACATCATTACTATCCTTCCAACAATCGTCGTCAAAGTAATGTGTACCAAAGGTACTTTTGGACTCCGTTGTATTTTAGACTCTGCTTCCAAATACAGTTGTATTGCCTCAAAGACAGTCAGCGAACTTCGCTTAACTACCTTATCAGTCAGAGACGAAACCATTTGCGCTGTATCTATGTTGTCCACATACGATCCTAACGTCAAAATTGAAGCCACGCTTCGTGTAAATCGACGAATCTCCATTCATACACCATGCAAATCGTTGACTAGGTCGATAACATCAAAATACAATAATCTTATGTTAGCTGATAAAGATTTCTATAAATCGGGCCCAATAGACATAATTCTTGGGGTTGACATATACTCCCGAGTAATATGCGAAGGCATTTTAAATCGTTCTGGTGAACCAACAGCACAGAATACTATTTTTGGTTGGACTATTTATGGCTCATACAATTCCTGAAATTACCGTCACTCAACTATCTTCCTATTAAAACTGGGTAACACTGAATAATGTGAATCAATTATATTATTACATTTAACCATAGATTTTAAGAAATTTTTATAATATGAATTAATAATGAATTTGTAATATTAATGTTAAATATCTCAATGAATTTTATTATTTACTATATGAACTACAAGTAATATGATGGAACTTTGAAGTCACTTCTTGCAGAAGTACTTCAAGGGGGCCGGAAATGTTTATGTTCAAATAATTAGAAATATTAACGGTCGGTTACAATCCCAGTAATTCTTAAAAACTACCAAATAAATTCCCAAATACCCTAACTATTTGTTCTAAAACTTGTAATAGAATGTCGAAACTATTTCTGCCTAACTTCAGTCATATTTTATACATCCGTAATTTTTTAGAATATATCTGTCTTGTTGTAAATCCACATTCATACTGGTAAGACGTACTCCAAATAAAAGAAGTCATATTCCAAACAACCTGATTCTGCCTTGTGATTTCTTTCGTCTATTGTTTCTTTCCATTTCATTGCTGGAACTCCGTTCTATATTTTTGGCAATTTTAAAGGAGACGTTCCAAAACACAAAACGAACAATTTTAAAGTAATTAACTCCTGACTTTGCATCGCCTCATCTGGTGTTCCATTTCGAGTTGCAGTTTTCCATATCAGTTTTATATTCTTTTATTTTTTGGTCCAAATATCGTTAGCGATGCTGGCAAAGGTGTTTGGTGCTGGATTACTTCCTTTTGTTCAACAGTTATTGAGCTTTTTTCTCTTTTTGTGCAATAAAGGCAATAAATAGTTTTAAATTTTTGTTTTGTGATATGCGGGTATTTTTACACCGATTGTATTTAACGTGGGTAAAAACTTTTTCGTGTTGCTCGATCCACTTCCTGCTGCCAAGAACTCCAGAAATAAAAAGAAAGAACCTTGAATATTTTACATGGCTTATTGGCTCCCTATTTCCAATATGTTTTCCTCATTTAAAATTTCCCTTTTTGAAATGACAGGATAAACAAACCATATGTCACTTGCTGTGACAGACAAAATTATACGTGTTTCGGTATGTGGCGTATAGATGGCGTGAGTACGCACATGACAAACCCATCATCACTGTAAAAGGATGGGAGGGAAAAAGTGCGAAAAATAAGTTTGATGATCTGTAGAAAGTTTCATTTGAATGGAGCGCTTTTATTTTCAATAGGACGTCGAACTTGTCAGCTCTTCTTTGTCAATGAAATATGCCTGCGTCATTATTTCTACTGAACTGGCTACGTTATCATAGACAGTCCATACATATGTAGTGAATTTCTTGAAGTGCGGGCGATAGAATTGAATACCGGGGTTTCAAAAAAACACAATTGAGAATAAAAGAAAAACCAAGAATTTGGTGCTTAAAAAAACTTTTTGTGATTACCAATAGTGTCGTAATAATATTATTGTGCTACAAAATAAAAAATCATAATATAAACAAAATCTGAAATTAAATAATTTCCTAATAAGACAAAATTGTAACGGGTAAAAAGAAACGACGAATGAAAAAGTGTTATAAACGTAATATCGAGTTGGCGTCATATAACTGTGCTGTGCTTTCATACGACTGTACCACAACGAGTTGCGTACTATGTGATAGGTTTGTTGCTAGGTTGAAATAACCTAGAAATTGTCGATCCTCTTCATTCTAGAAATTGTCGATCCTCTTCAGTGAAAACAAAGCGATGTGTAAGTGAAAAAAGAAAATAATCTAAAAACTAAAAGAATAGAAAATAAAGTTAAGAAAATCGATCAATTACTAAGATAAATGTGTGCTGCCTAATACCATAGACAGACGACAGCCTTAATTTGCATTAAAAAATTCTTAATTTGAATTAATTTTTACCCCTGACAGACGAGAGTTTCTGCATTTACGAAGCAGTTTTTTGTTTCAAAACAATTGTTTGTCTGTGTGTATGAAGAATATATTGAAATATGTTTGCAATATTTTTCGGAATTACATCTTTATAAAATAGATACATGACATAAAGGGAAAATAGCGGCTATGATGTTGGCAAAAGATGTCCCAATATGAAAGATTGTTGAAATTTGCCTTTATTTCTCTTATTTATTTTCATAAACGTAAACAAATTTGACAACAATCAATTGATTTTCGACAGCATTGCCATATTGAAATTCCTTTATTCAGTATAAATTCAGTTTGATTTTGTGCATTAACAACACATAAAAATGAGGATAATGTACAATTTAATTTGAATTAAGACTGTTAATGCAAATAAAGGCTGTCGTCTGTCTAGGCTATAAGAATATAAATTTTAATTAAAAATATAGAAATATAGAAATTTTATATTAATAATAAAGATATAAATTATGTATGCTGAAAAGTGTATAAATGGAATTAATATAATATTCATCAATACTAAACCTGTGTGTGAAATAAAAGTCCAAAATTTTTAAAATTTTCATATTCGTATTAATTGGCTACACAAGTGAATAACAAAAAGAAGTGGGCATTGTTAAAAAAAACCTATTAGCAAAGTTTTTTTCATTGATTAGCCTACGTTATTCCTGTTGTTGTAATAGTGGGAATCTTTGTGCATACGACAGGGATGCGAAATGAAATTATTGAAATTGTACTGGCTTTCAATAAAATGTGTACTTTTTTCAGGCCGATTGTACTTTTTATATATTTTTAATAAACATTTTATTGTTATTATCAATTAATAAAAACATACATAAACCAGTGAGCGGAGCAGTATAGTCGGACGGGGCCGATGATATCCTAGACTACTTCCATGAAAATCTAACTTTCTGGGTTTCTATATTCTGATCTTGGCAATATTTCGCGATATTTCCACCCTCTTGACCGACTAGAGGTCAACAAATATTACTTATAATTAGTACAGATTCTCTTCAAGGTGGGTTGTGGCCTATAGATCGACTCGAAAAAACATCAAAAATAAGTTTACGGTCTAAAAATTATAATCTGATCATCACCGAAAATTATAGCCGTTGTAGTTGACCATACCTGGATCCTCATGGAAAATTTAAAAGCGATCAGAGCTATATTTCTGCCATCTAGTGTGGTAATGGGTTACTGAATACCATATCAATACGTAACCAGCTGCAAATATTTAAGTGTATCTCCCACATCCGAGTACATACGACAATATTATTGGTATCAATTCAAAGGTCAACCACTCCTCTTGGATATACTATCAACTTCAGGGGTAAATTTATACGCCATAGAATACAAATTTTGACATTTTTCACACAAAAGTCGGGTCCATTTAATCCGCTAAATATTGACCGATCTTTATGAAAACAGGCATGCTTATTCTATGGCCCGATTCACTTCTCCATGTAATGTTCGGACCATAATTGCGGCCTCTAGAGCGACCAGAAAAACCGACAAAAATTTAGTATTTGGTCCATTACATCCCCTAAATATTAACCGATCTTTACCAAAAACAATAGGGGCCTTCATTGGGCCGAACCTATCCTACATGCAACATTTCGTGAAGATTGACCCATAACTGTGGCCTGTATCGTGTATACAAATTATAATGGACAGACGGATGGACGGACACACATGTCTAGATCGGTATACTTAAAGGTGGGTCTAGGACCAATATTTCGCGGCGTTACAAACTTTTGGGGCTGCACAAAGCTATAAAACCCTGACAACATAGATGTGTAGGGTATAAAAATACAAACATAATATGAACACCTAAAAATTAACAACAACAAAAAAGTCTTATATATAATATGATCAATTAAATAAAACTTTTTTGCAGCATATTCGTATGTATCGTAAGAGCACGACTTCAACAAATCCTTCGTTTATATAAGATTTGACGCAGTCGTAACATTTAATCTGTTCCTTTCTTTGATTTTAATTATATTTTCATATGAAAATGCCCTTTCCACATTTGATAGTTTCTACATGCATTCAGGCATCCTCAGACCGCATTTCTAAATTGATATTATTTGAAATTTTGTTACTTGTTGTAAGAACAAAAATAACAGTTTGTAAAAAGGATTTTCAAACCCTTGAAATAATAGAATTGAACCTTAACTTTTGTAAATCAGCTCCGAAATCAATGAGTGTAAAATAATATTGAAGTGATTCCCACTGCCCAAAATCATTTCAATAGCTTCTTGACGTAAACGCCATCGTTTATAAATAACATGAATATCTGTACCGAAATATTCCTGAAACTTTGAAAAATCACTCCTCTCATAGAACTGTTACAGAAACAATAATTAATAGTTTTACTGAATATATCAATCTGATCGGAATACTGAATTTTAAAGCGGCATAGGACACTAAGTTTAAACTGTAGCATATTGATCTATTCGTAACTACAGCGGTGGATGGTGATTCACTTCATATTGTATGTTTAAGCACTTATAATAATTTTATGTGAAAATAATTTGATACAATTTAAAAATAGTGCTAAATAAGTCATTGGGGTGCTATTGTATTTTTGACTTCCAAATAGTGCTAAAATTAGTACAATTGTACCAACTTTTGCATCCCTGGCATACGACCATACTTTCCTTGTGATATGATTTCTTAAAAGCAAAAGTGTAAGAGTAGACAAATCAAAGAGTGTGAAATACAGCTATGAGAGAGAATAAAGAGTGAATGTGTAGTCACAAAAAGGTTAACGGAAAGGAAAAACATAACGAAAGCGAGGAAAGAAATGAATCAAAACAAATATGAAGCAAAATCAAAACAAAGGCTAATTTGAATCAAAACATAAAAGAAATATAGAAGCAAAACAAAAGAATGTTAATGATTGTGGATTTAACGGCGAATCAACGTTGCGATTATACTTTAAAGTGGAAAAGCAAATAAATTCTGATTTTGTGCCCAACTATGAGGAGTAAAAACCACCATACAGAAATCCCTACTTTGCCGCTGTCATCTTATGATATATCTATTTTTGGATTTGTGCCGATAAGTGAAAAATTGTCTTATTTCTTTATAATAATAAAAATATAGTTTGGGAGAAAATTAATCTATGGGATCGTAAGAAAAACATTTTTTCCGTGAATAATTATTCTGCACTGGTCTGTTCTGGTCGAACAATTCTGCACTTTACAAATTGAGGTCCTAGTTTAGCGTTAAAGTTCCTTTTGAAGTCACTTTGCTGAAAGCTACGACGATATACCTCCTGCCCCGGTACAAATTTCACTTTCCTAGATCGCACGTTGTACTTTTTTTCATTTATTAGGTATGCTCGGTGGAGATTCTCTCTTATTTTCTCTGAGTATTTCTAATTTTGTTGTTTGTGGAAGGACATTGGCCTCCGGATCCTGCAGAACCTTAAGCTTTCGCGCTAGAGCATATACGCTACCATGCTTCACCATGTTCATTCCAAAAAGGGCGAAATATGGAGTGACACCTATTGCGGAGTGAACAGATGATCTCAAAGAACACTCTATCTCTGACAAATATTTATCCCATTCTGTCTGACTATCCTTTAAGTATGAACGTATGGCTGATAAAATGCTTTGGTTGACTCGTTCAGAAGAGTTAGCTTGTGGCGAATGAGTTACTGTGCGTACGTGAGAGATACCAAAGTTTGTCATAAGGTCCTCAAATTCCTTTGCCACAAATTGTTGTCCATTATCTGAAATTAGTACTTCGGTTGTTCCGAACTTGTGAAATACCTCTGATATGAGGAATTTAACAACATTTTTACTACTGGCTTTATTCATAGCCTTAAGAAGAACGTACTTGCTAAGATGGTCAAGGACAATGAAAATATAAGTGTTGCCGGCCTTTGAACGCGGATAGGGACCTAAAAAATCTACAAAAATTCTTTGAAAAGGTCTCTTCACATTGGCTTCCTTGCCCATGGGAGGACGTAGCGTTATGTTGGCTGATTTAGACTCTTTACATACTTGACATTTAAGTACGAAATCTCTAACTTGCTTATTCATAAGGGGCCAATAAAAATACTCCTTGATTCTTTTTAGGGTTTTATGAAAACCACCATGTGCGGCCACTGGAAGACAATGGGCTTTTTCGATAATTCCATTGGTTAACTCCAATGGAATCCACTATTTCCAAGCGAAATCTTCATTTGTAGGTGAGCCGTCGTAAAATTGTGTCCTTTTGTAGACAAATCCATCTATCACTTTGATATCTGGCAAACGATCCGCGTTCTTACTGACGTTATCTATAAGATCTTTATAGTCCTCGTTTTGAAAAGCTGATGAAGAAAGGTCTATTAAAGCATCTACATTTACCGACAACTCTTCCATATCGTATCTTGATAGCGTATCCGGTACTACGTTCATGGACCCTTGGCGATGTTCTATATCGAAAATAAATGACTGTAAATGAAGACTCCATCGAGCCAATCGCCCACTTAAATCTTTATGCGACATTAGCCACTTCAGGCTACTATGGTCGGTAATAATCGTAAATGGCATAAGCTCGATGGAGTAGCACTGCTCCGATTCCCAGATCAGAAGCATCACACTGCACATAAAAATGTTTAGAAAAATCCGGATGAGTCAGGACAGGGCTAGTGATTAATGCAGTCTTGAGTTTTTCGAAAGCTATCTTTGCCTCTTCAGTAAAATGGAAAACTTTTCCCTTCTTTAAGGTACCGAAAATGGGCGCGGCGATCATTGCGTAATTTGGTATGAACCTACCACCCTGTTGCCCCCGTAAAGCTGTGTACCTATTTCGCGGTTTTTGGAAAACAAAAACGAGTTATTGTCTCAATTTTTGCTGGGTCTGGTTTGAGTTCATCACCTCCAACTATGTAGCCTAAGAATAAAAAGAAAATGTCTACCCTTAAGGCCACGAATTTTCAATACCCTTTTATTCCAGGTTTATGGGCTGTCCGTCCGTCGAAAGTAATTATCAATAAGTTTGGAGGTAAGTAATGAGTTAAAGTCAATAGCTCGTTTTACACCATATCAGTTTTATATTCTTTTATTTTTTAGGTACCTCAACATCGCGGAATGCCTGGTGCTCAACAGCGGATCCAACGATGGGCAGAGGAGTCGGGATCGGTGGTCCAAATATCGTTAGCGATGCTGGCAAAGGTGTTTGGTGCTGGATTACTTCCTTTTGTTCAACAGTTATTGAGCTTTTTTCTCTTTTTGTGCAATAAAGGCAATAAATAGTTTTAAAATTTTGTTTTGTGATATGCGGGTATTGTTACACCGATTGTATTTAACGTGGTTAAAAACTTTTTCGTGTTGCTCGATCTACTTCCTGCTGCCAAGAACTCCAGAAATAAAAAGAAAGAACCTTGAATATTTTACATGGCTTATTGTGGCTCCCTATTTCCAATATGTTTTCCACATTTAAAATTTCCCTTTTTGAAATGACAGGATAAACAAACCATATGTCACTTGCTGTGACAGACAAAATTATACGTGTTTCGGTATGTGGCGTATAGATGGCGTGAGTACGCACATGACAATTGGATGAACAAGTCAAGACAGAAGACGTAGAAAAAGCTTTGGTATGAAAATGTCAGAATCTAAAGTCAAAATAACAAATTTCCTTAACTTTAGAATTTAGATATTGAATGGACTAACGAATACATCTTTAGAAAATATGTCGGGAAATGCCTTAAAGCGGCTTCTATGCCCAGCAAAATGTAGCTTTTCTTGTTTGACATGGAATTACTGATCATCACGTCTCATTATTTTTTTAATACAGAATGTACAATGGTCAAATTTCCCACGCGAGGATAACCGATTATTTTATTGTCGTCAAAAAGTGTTTCCAATATGCAAAAGAACTAACAGCGGAAACTTTAAGTCAAAATAAACGGTAAATTTTTTATTCTATTTTGTTTCATCAGTTTGAAAAAATTCGTTGTCGTGTATGAAAAAATGACTTCGCCAGCGGTTCGTTTTCGTGCCGTTTTTCTTATAGGGTTGTACACCATTGAAGCAAAAAGGCGAACAAGCATGAACGACAGTATTGGCCGAACGAACTGTCGTGAACGAGTGAACGAAAAGGAATGACCTAGTTCATTTTGCGGAGCTCACCAAAAAAGATCGAACCGCTCATGGAACTAGTATGACCAAATCTAGTGCTATGCAGGATTACGTTATGCACAGTTTTGCTTCCATGCTGTTGTTTTTTCCAGTTATGAACCAATTTCTAAATGATCATATAAGTAATTTCAACAAACCAAGCGAGAAATTTAATACCAGGTTACTCTTCACTAATAACATCTCGTTTGTGTTTTTCAAATTCACATGTACCACAGCATGATTCAACATAGCGGGGAGATGCATCAACAATATCTGCCCACAACTGACACAAACGCTAAATAAATGGGGACCCTACAAAAAATGGAATGCGGAATTATCATTCAACATTCTAAAACAAGCACATAGACAATACAGTATCGGCCAAAACCTAAACAACGTATCACTACATTTTTTAAATGATATTTTTTATGAAAACAAAATTATACAACTTGTTTTTATTTTTCTTATTATTCATATCATTACATTATAACCCAGCGAGCCCGTCCAATCTTTACACGTTTATATTTTTATTAAATTTTGATTACAATTATAAACTACAATGACATTAATTTTTTTTTTTTAAATGCATGCTTATGCGTATAATGTTATTTACACCCAATGTTAGGTACATGTATGTACATATTTCAATGAATTTTACCATCTACTCTTACGGAAAACATACTCCGTTATTTTTACGGAAACGATCGTTGTTTATCTTTCTGGGATTATAAGTTTTATACCATTTTTGTGCCAATGCTGTGATAAAGCTTATAAGTCGAATAAATTCATTTTACGAAAAATTAAAATAACGATTGCATCCATTTTCGTTGTTTTCAATTGAAACACGTGTAGGTAAGTTTCTTGCGTATTTGGGCAATACTGACTTTCAACGCATTGAATTAGGTTCGAGGCAAATGTACAAAATTTTGCAAGAAATTCAAAAATTTTAAAATGGTGTATTATTTAATGGGAATGCGAGACGGGACTACGGATACGGTATCCTAATGGAAACTGTAAATATTATCTTAATAAAATTAAATTAATTAAACATAATCCAGATCTGGACCACTTACACCACATTTACACAATTTGGCATGGAGAGCATAATTACCATAATCTTGTATAATAATTCTTCCACTGTACGAGATCAACCGTGGAAATACCTTGACCGCATCCACTTTTAGCTATAAAAATATCTTACCACCTATTCTCATACCTACATAATCTAAATGCAAACTTTTATCAAAATCGGTCAAGCCAATTGAAGTTCTCTCCTGGCCTGTCCAATTCCTCAATTATTTACTCAAAAATCAAATAGAAGCTTGGCAAGAAGATTTAGTTGAATGCGGAAAAATAATCTGGAAAGCAATATCGCCAGAAATTATTAATAATTTAATATCCTTTGTACTTAAAAGATGTTCGACTGTCCTCCAGAATAAAGTATACACAATTTATTTATGATTTTATAATTTTTATATATATATATATATTTTTTTAATTGGGGTTGCTTTAATTTTGCCTGCTTTAATTTGAAACTTACAAGGTTTTCTGATTTTTAAAGATTTTTTCATAAAAAAATTATCATTTAAAAAAATGTACTGAGGGGTACTTAGGTTATGACCGATACTGTATATACGAACTAAAGAGGGTTATAATTCCTTAGTGCAATAAATAGCTGCGTTCCACACATACTTTTTTCTGTAGTTAAATTCAGTTAAGTTTTCATATCCTTTAAATTGAATACTCTTAATTTATTTGGGCCTATTCATTTATTAAGCAAAGTCAATGTTTGATTTCATGTTAATGATGCAACGTAAGTCCGATCGACCATTCCCACATACAGCCATATCCAGCATTAAACCAGAAAGGAAAGTTCAAAAGTAGGACGGACATACTATATGATACCCTTCACCACTTTGGGTACATACAAGAAATGCTCATATGTACAATATCCTCTAACCAGAATAGACATAGCATTTTGAGAGGACCATTTAAATATAGTCGGGCAAAATTAACTGTGTGAACTACATAGATATTTGAACTAATTTATAACAGCCCATAGACATACCCTTCTGAAATCTATGAAAAATGTAATTTAAGCAACCGTGGCATCCACTATTTCGTATGTTGCATCACATTGCGCTGTCCAAAATTTATCTCGATCGGAGAAACGTTTATTATTTGGTACCCAATTTGTATGAATTCAGAATATATATATATATATGGGCAATATTGCCAATTTTTTTAGTTTTGGGTTAATTGATCTGTCGTTGCAAACTGTTCATGATATTTACCTCCAAACTTTATTTTGGTGGAAGCTCTGTCTACTTTAATGTAAAAAAATGTGTAAAAACACGTTGAGGCGAACCAGTTTTTTATGTTCTCTATCGATTTGTGACTAAGCCACTCATTGCACGGTCTTCGTGTCAAAATAAAACTAGAAGCCAAAGAAAAAAGGGACTACGCCCCTTATGTGTCATTTTTCAAAATTTTCACTGCATCTACCTTTAAATGATGCTGATATTTTGAAGCTCGATTTTGAGTGTTTTTTTATTTTTACTTCTAGCTTTAATACGCAAACAGGAATTTATAAAAATCGATTATAAGATTATTGTAGTCGCGAATCTGCGTAATTTGATATGTAGTTTGTGTATGTAGTATGCACAGCTTCAGATTAATACTCATCCGAAGGTGCGAATTTTGTGCGATCAAATTTCTAAAAAACCTATTTTTCGGGCCAAATTTTTAAACCTGTCAACTGAATGATATGGGTACCCGCGATCAATAAGGTTTTTTACGTTTCGGATGATATAAAATCTTCTTCGTGAAAATCCATCTACTAGAACGGCGGGAACTGGCCTTCCAAAAACACGAAATTTGGCAAAAAATGTTTTTGAAAATATCGTGGATTTATTTGCGTTTTCGGTACATCTTAGCCGTCAAATGAAATTTCGCAAAATATATATGGATTGGAAGATAAACTTCAGTATGTCCTGGAAACCGCATGCGCATCAAATGATTTTGAGAATTACGCGATTTAGACGCAATTTATCTCAAAAATAGTGTGAGCTGGCACATCCATGTTTCTTAATGGACCACATTGAAATCGGTATAGATCGATGTATTTTTTTAGGGTGCACTCCGAAATCGGATGCTCGTTAATGGCATATGGAGTTTTCGGAAATTATTCGCGTTTTACGATTTTTTGGGTACTTCAATGGAACGTGTGGTACATCTTAGCCGTCAAATGAAATTTCGCAAAATATATATGGATTGGAAGATAAACTTCAGTGCTTCCTGGAAACCGCATGCGCATCAAATGATTTTGAGAATTACGCGATTTACACGCAATTTAAAATGTATATTTCATAATGCTATTTTATTTTAAGATTTATTCCTATTTATAGAACCCTAAGATTTATCGGAAGGGTCTTGGTATAATCCGCAAGGCGTATACTTATACACAAAACGTGATTATTGTTATAAATGTAAATTTTTCGTCGAAATTCGGGTAAAATAACAGAAAAACCCCAACATTTTTTTCTGAAATTTCTTGTATAAAATTAAAAAAATGGCATTATTTTTTCGAACCAAAAACAAATATTTTTCCTCAATATCTTGTTTTGTTGTCGCTGTGATTTAGAAACCGCTACACGGACTTGTGTGATTTTGATATCATTTGATTCATCATGGTGTTTAGATTATGTAGATATTTTTAAATTAATTTTTAAATCTGCTATATTTTTGTTATTCTTCTCATATTTCGCGAATATGTGCTACTTGATCGTGATTCTTATAATATATTCATATTCTTATTTTACGGAGGAAAATATATATCAACGTTTTTGGTCAATATAATAATCGGCGTAATTTTAAGATTTTTTTCTTATGCCCAAAATTAAAACCTCGATAACTTTTGCGCGCATCAACCAAAAATTTGATCGCGAACGGTGTCGGAACATTTTTCTCTATATGTGTACCAAAAATCATTTATGTGCCACAAAAACAAAAAAGCTGATTTTTTGAAAATGGAATATTAAAAAATTGGCAATATTGCCCATATATATATACTAGCGGGCCCGGCAAACGTTGTCTTGCCCATTTTAGATTTGTTTGTATATCCTACATCATAAGGTGGGGTGTACAGATCTTTGTAATATCTTGGTATTTATCAGAGCACACATAAAGAGACATTACAGTGCTGAATATCTACAATTTGATGTTTATGAGCGAGTCTTGTTGCTATTTTTGCATTCAAAGTTTCGGTGTATATACATTTATTAATACTTGAATTTATGGATAAAATGTAATAAACTTATATGCACATATAAGTTTGACTTTCGGAATTAATTACATATTCCCAATATATTTATAAGACTTCCTCATGTCGGTAGTCCAATGTTAACTTAGCTTTTTCACCCTTCACAATTTAAAATAGAGCTTTGAAATTTGCACATGCATTACTACTACTCCTATTGTTCACTTTTTAGGGTAGATCCAGTGGCTGTAATTTTTTATTTCGGATGATCAAAACCTCATAACAAAAATTATCAATATGGTCCAGTTAGCCCCCATATAATAGTATCGTCCATTGTTTGGTATTTTCTCCTGTGGTGTCAAATCTTCCTACCAAAAAATAATATATTGTAGTAGCTATAATAAGTCATTCCGGAATATTGCGGAAATTTTGATATAGTCTCTGCATATAGGTTCCCCCATTTTCGGTATTATAATAACTTTGACCGAATTTTCCTTTAGAATTTGACATAACGGATTCCTGTGAATGAAAAACTTATTCCCAGAAATTGTGCACTATAACTTAACGTTTTTAAAAGACGCCGCACATATTTCCCGTTTATTTTTTGGTATGTTAAAGTTCTTAATCCGTTTTACAACCTGAGTGTCTGTACTTTTGAACATTATTTGTTCAAAGAACGAACAACGTACTACCAATTAATGCTGTATACATCGGTAGTTGACATATTGAGGTATTTGCAATTTTATAGTTACATCTACAATTTTTATAATAAATGTTTCTGGCGGAGTTTTTTTTTAAGTTTGCTGTTGTTTGATAGTTGATCTCTTTCCATTTGAGATTAGTGATATAATTTTGCAAAGAAAATATAATTGTAAATTAGTATTCTCTGTGATACACATTTTTGAATATATTGGAGGTGTTGTGTTTATAAGTTCAAGAACATTGACCAACGATTAGGCGTATAACCACCTGATTTGATATTTCCCGTGGCATAGCAACAGTTTAGGTACTTTAAAGAATTTTTAAGAAAAACAATCTAGGTCTGTAAGTTAGAATCATAAATCTATTCCGAATATCTTCTGATTTTCATCCATGCGATTGTCCCAAAATTCACGTACAATTTATGGACAACGTGTAGATTCAATGATATACTTTTAAATTATTTTTTTTATTCTCACATAAAATAGTTTCAACACAATGTCAATTCAATTGAAAAAAAAAATATTTTGAAATTTTTCAATAATTAACAAATGAATGCTTTTAGGAATGATCCACCAAAATATCTCAAAATAACATATATGACGTTGTGCAATCCATATAGCTCGATATTAAATTCGCGGAAATGCTCATATGCTTCATATTTTTTTGCAAAATTTTCGCGATTTTCAAAATTTTCTCACCTTTTAAACCTTCCCTGAAGCTGCACGAACATTTCAAGACTAAGATAAGAAAAATCCGTTCAGCCGTTTTCGAGTTTTAGCGAGACTAACGAACAGCAATTAATTTTTATATACATATATAGATAGATAGATAGTTATAACTACATCTGAATATGTTTTACAAAATATACATTTTCGTCCGATTTTTTTTAAATGGTATGTCAAAGACCTTATATTTGCTCGATATACACGTAATTTAGCACAGCGTATTAAATTGAGTCTGGAATGATGAGTGGTGTTAAGTATCGTTAAAATCTTTGTAGATTTAGATATAACTCTCATACATATTTTCGGCTGATTTTACGTAAATGGTGCTCCAAGATCCAACAGGTATGTTCGATTGAGACGAAATATTGAATAGAGTACCGAATTGAGACTATAAGAAACATATCTCAAGTTTTCGTATCTGTTGTACATGGTATTATGTTTTGTGCATATGTTTGTAAAATGCAAAAAAAAAAAACTCGAGATGGACCAATCGTAACTTTTCGCATTTAAAATCCGATTTGGATGAAATTTGGTACAGCTCAATTGTTTGACACAAGGACGAACCCTATTGAAATTGGGAAAAATTGGTTCATATTTAGATATAGCTCCCATATATATTTTCGTCCGATTTTATGTCCATTTTGATCAAATTTTTTGTCGGAATGGAAAGGCACATCAATAAAGTGTCCAGACTAACTGAAACTAACGACATTTTTACTAGAATTTTTTTTATGTTTTCCTCATTTAGGACTTGTTATACGATCCTTTAATATATCCATTATTTTTGACACTCTCTTAGTAATTGCTTTGAGCAATAGAGCCAATTTACTTTTGATGTAATATTTCGAAACCGTTTATTACATTAACAATAGCCACGATCTCACGCATTGACGTTGATAATATCCTCTTTTTCTTTGTCATTTATTGTATAACCCCATATCAAACCACCCTGCAGTAATGACTGTCGCACATCATTGTTGACCGTGTTTGTTTATAGCGTGACCAACAGGACTAAAAAAGCCGCTCAGCCGGAAAATTGCTTAAACAAATTGTCAATTTTCGTTTCAACGGATGTTTGCATATCACTTACTGATTGTCGCCACATGTACATCTACCGTGGAAGCATATATTCCATATATACCCAGCGAACCAAATACTGGACTTCCGATGATTGGCTTCATAACTAAGTTTGAGTCAGTATTTCTCTCCCGCTAATTTGTATGCGGAAAGGGAATACCAAACAGATAAATAACATTTTATATGGAAATCGTGAAAACTGTATAATTTTTTGTACTATAATTATGAATTCCACCTCTTTTTCTACATCTAATATCAAGTTGTTTACCATTTACATAGTACTTTTCGTACTCATAAGTACGATTTTCAAAAACTATTTAAATCCTGCTTTCAAATAGTAATAGTAAGTTCAAATTTAAGAATATCAGCTCTATCTGTTCACCAAAATCCAAATTGTACCAGATTTGATACCAATCTGTACTTTTTGTACCCATATTCCAAAACTATCCCAATCCTACACTCCGACAGTAATCTTAGTGCAACTTTCAGGATTCCAGTTCCACCCATTCCACCAAAGTGCAAATTGTACCAAATATAGTACTTTTCGGCCCATATGTACGAATTTCCAAAACTACCTTAGTAATGCACTCCAATAATTACACTGTGCTACAAAACAACAAATAAAGTAAATAAGTTATTCGCGTTTCAAATTGAAAATATATGAGACCACGTTTTTTCCTACATTTACCGTTATAAAACTAGTGTCGCAGAAAAACCAAAGGTATTTTCGTGGTCCAGGGACTCCAACTAAACAGAATTGGTACATTAGAACCCCTTAATAATGTTCGTGTCGCACAGTGTTATAAATCCACATGTAAGGATTCCAGCCCTATACGTTCATCAACACACAAATAGTACAAAATTTAGTATTATTTTGTACTTTTCGTAGACGTAAGTACGATTTTCCAAAACTCCCCCAAATCCGTTCACATATATCCAAATTGTACCATATTTAGTGCCATGTAGTACTTTTCATACCTATAAGTTAGAATTTCCAACACTACCTCAATCCTGTACTTTAACACTAATTTTATTTCCAAATGAAAGCTTTCCATCTTTTTCCGTTCACTCAAATCTAAATTGTACCAAATTTAGTACACTTTAAACACCAATGTTAAAACTACCTCCATGTCTTAATCCTACACTCCAGCAGTGCTTTTAATAAAAAATTGTAGGCTTCCCGCTGTATCCGTTAACACAAAACAAATTGTACCATATTTAGTAGCATTTAGTGTTTTTCGTATTTATAAATACGAAATTCCCATACTACCTTAATTTTAATTCCAAATATAAGTATTCTATCTCTAGTCGTTCACTCAAATCTAAATTGTACCAAATTTAGTAACATTTAGTACACAAATTTTCAAAATTACCTCCATACCTCAATTCAGCACTCCTAAAGTAATGTTAATACCAACTTTCAGGATCTCTGCCCTATCCGTTTACACTAATCCAAATTGTACCAAATTTAGTACTTTTAGTTCCCATAAGTATGAATTTCATAAACTACCTCAATCCTACATTCCTTCTGGAGTTTAGCTCTATCCGTTCACACATAATCAAGTTGTACCAAATAAAGTACTATACTCCCATATCTCAATTCTACACTCCAACAGCAACCTTTATTCCATATTTTACATTTCCAGATCTCTAGGTTCACCCAAAATCCAAATTGTACTAAATACCATAGTACCATTTAGTACTTTTCGTAACCATATCGTACGAATTTCCTAACTACCTCAATTAACAATCAAACACTCCAAAAGTCATTTTAATTTTAATTTTCAAGACTCCAGATCTACATCCAACATGAATATTCTAAATTTGTTGAAACTTAGTATTTTGGGTTCTCAATTAAGGGTTACTATAAAGCTTATCTTATTCTGCAGATAACTCAGTATCTGTAAATTCAATCGACTGGGGAACGGGCTCAGAAAGTTTAAGACAAGTGTAGAGAACTGGGAACAAATAAACATATATTATAACGTAATGTATCTCGAGTTCTGAGCTATTTTTGGGAATATAGATCTGCTATATGCTACATTTGGGTAAACACCACAGATTACCGTTTTTTTTTTTTCATTCCGTATAAACTTGTTTGCTGGGTACGTCCACCCACACATTAACGTCTTTTTGTGTGTTCGCCATATAACCGATTAAAAAATCAAAACGAATGTACAGTCTGTGAAATAAATATTTAATATTAAAGGGATGCTAGAAATATGTTGGTGTCAAGTACAGAATCTTCACACAACAAAAATAGCGAAAGTAACCTCGACTTTGTTTGGCGTATTGACAATAAATATAAAATCTTATCATATAATTTTAGTTAAGACGTTTCCTCTTACATTTCAAATATTTAGATGACAAACTGTAAATATATACGTGGGTATATGCGTATGCTACGAATGAACTTGGCTTTTCATGGCACAGCAATCCTCTTCGAACATGGTTTTGCACCGAACAAAAAAAAAAAATAAAAACTCCATTCAAACCAATCAAATCGGCTTTGGTAGTTTGGTTTTTAATTTTACCCCCATTGGACTTCCGTCACACGTTGTATGCCATTCGACCGACACCAAAACGAAAAAAAAAACATAAAAAGGTCAGCAGTCGCAGGCAATCCAACTCAATTATAAATTATGGGATTTGGTTTTTATCTGAGATTTTCGAATCTATTCCATGGAACATCCGAATGTCTGCAAAAATAAAAACAAATCAAGCATATCGCTTTCTTATTTAAAACTGAGTCTATGAAATAGGCAAAACTATTGTTAACAATTTAAAATGGCCAATTTTTTCTATTAATCTTCATATTAAGATCCATAGAATTTATGTGGCAGTTCATTATTGACATGTTCACATCAGCACATCATTGTTTTAAAAGTGTAAGTAATGGATGTTCCTTAAGAATTTAGAAGTAACATCGGCAGAACCTCACTTATAAAATCTCACAATGTCGCGAGTTAATTATTTCGTCGTAGCAGCATAATATTATCTCAAAATAGAATTGAAAACAATGACAACTTTCGTATAAATTCTTCCTAACACTTAGACTGACGACAGAGTGCAAGCGCGAAGCGTTGCTGTGAGATGCCGCTAGACGACGCTATAAACCTCTGCGTGTGTATTCTTGTGGTATATCGAAAATGCTGTCAGAGAGGATGCTTATGTTTTGGCCGATGCTGTATGTTATAGTTTCGAGATACAGATAGATATCCAGAAATCTGCTAATATGACGTATTTTCCAAAATAGGGAAAAATTCTCGCTTTAGGACCACGCCCCACCTTTCAATATTTTGAGCAATTTTTCAACATGTTTACTATCGAATCTCGAAAATATATTAAAAATTCCCTGTCTGCAGAAAAAAGACAACTACATAATATTCATCTTCGGTGATTTCTATTAATTCGATCAGAAGAATGAGTAACACATCTGTATATCGTCATCATAAATGCAAACGGACTTAACTACACTTTTACTAATTTTACAGGAGAAATAAAAAACGTTATAAAATCTTTAAAAATTAAGTATTGCTGATGGTTTTTTCATAGTTTAACCGCACTAATAAGCCGTATTTATTAATTTTTTTTTTTTTTTTTTTTTTTTTTTGGTTTTTAAAGTCTTTATGTCAATTATGTCCTTTTGACTTGATATATTCTGAAACAAAAGGACGTAACTACAACATAATTGTAGTACAACAAAGTGACTAATAATTATCCGATTGAGACAAAAATTTGTACAGCGTACCAAATTAAGTCCGCAGTTACGTGTGTCAAGTTTCATGATAATGGGTTCAGATTTACACATAGCTCCCACACATATTTTCGGCAGATTTTGTGTAAATGGTGCATTAAAGTCCCTACATTTCTTTCGATTTACACGAAATTTTGCATAGCGTATGAATTGAGTCTAGAGTGATGTGTGTGAAGTTCAGAAAAATGAAAATCGGTTCAGATTTCGATATAGCTCTCATATACAGTTTCGACCAATTTTATGTAAATGTTGAACTAAAGACATTAAATGCTTCTCCGATAGCGATAGAACTTCCCACCCATTGGGAAACAAAAATACCTAATTATAGCTGATTTGTTAAAAAATGAAGAAAATCCTTAAATTTGGGATACTGTAAATTGTTGTTGTGTAAATTGTTTATCTCGTGGTCATGCAGTTAAAACCTGCAATAGTAAAAATAGTTGCACTACTTGCAAGCAAAGGCACCACGGCCTTCTTCACCGTCCACCAATTAATAAGGTTGTTGGTCCATCCAAGTCACCTCCGGCTTTTACAAATGTCAAAAATCGAGGACAGACTTCGTTGCCTCGTTCTTCGGAAAACCTTCTCCGGCTTTTACTAAAGTCAAAAGCCGAGCATATAATTTGTCGCACCCTTCTTCGAATAAGAAAGTTGTGAATCCACCGATACCTCACCCCTCCCAAGATACCAAGGTCCTCATAGGAACAGCAGTAGTAAATGTAGTTCATAATGGAAAAACACATCTTGTTCGTGCCATTATTGATCCTTCCTCAAAGGTTTCTGTTGTAAGTAAAAACCTTAAAAATTCACTTGGCATTTCTGGTAATTCGAAGAAGGAATCCAACCCTGCTACACCAAGAGAAATGTGTCCACTTAAGTTGACTTCCCCCAAGAACTCGTCTAAAATTGTTGAAGCAAAGGCGTTTGTTCGGCCTACTGTTAAGGGGAAATTGTTCTCACATCCACCTATTGCAAGTTTGAAATCGAAAATTCTTTAGATTTAGCTGACTCCTTTGACGGCAGCCCAATAGATTTGCTACTTGGCGCTGATCTTTACCCCCACATACTGGAAGCTGAACCACCAAAATTAGTTTTAAATTCGTTGTTGGCCCAAAAGTCTATATTCGGGTATATACTGACCGGTTCAGTTCCTGACACCAAATCTTCCACCCATAATAGAAATGAATCACCTTAGTAAATACTAATATCGTTTGAATACACAAGTCACCCATTCACAAAACTTGTGTCGTTTACTAAATTTGTAACATGAAGCTCACTTGAAATCTGAATTTACGTTCATATAGCTTTTACTAACCCATATTCCAATTTAATTGTTAATTGCTACTTTGTCGGTCGTAGCCGGAATGTATAAGTTTGATACGTTCTGACTCAACTTCCCGAGCTCAGTCTATCACGTCTGCTGATTGACACCACGGGCATCTCCTCTTCAAGTTCCTCAGCGGAGACCGTAGAGTGGAGATGCCATCGAGCGGTGGTTGTTGCTGGTTTTCTCTCCTTGCTCGACACTTTTCTCCCACTGGAATATGTTAATGTAGTAGTAAACGACAACCGATCCTCAGCGACCACCGCAATCCTCTGTGATTGCATGAACCACAGCGTTCACTTGTCGTTTAACCTCCTTAGAGTTCACTTGTCGTTTAACCTCCTTAGAGTTCACTTGTCGTTTAACCTCCTTAGAGTTAACTTGTCGAGCAGCCTCCATAGAAGTAACTTGTTGAATAACGTCTATGCGTTCCATCTAATTGTTGCTATTCTGGATTAATTGTTGCTATTTGACTCTATAATCCAGATTGTGAAGGTATATTATATTTATAACCACCACCATAATATTGAGGGTATATTAATTTTGTTATTCCGTTTGTAACCCTATAAAGCCATGTCCGTCCGTCCGTCTGTTGAAATCACGCTGTCTTCTGAAGGAATTGAGATAGATCGCCAAAATTTTGCACAGAGTCTTTATCGATCCACGTTTATGCATAGCCCCGCCCAATTTTCGATATTTTAGAGTTATCGTGCGCGCTTTTCCACCGAATTCGCTGAAATTTGGTACAATGGGTCCTTATTGAAATATAGGTCAATTTTTTTAGGTAGCGCTCATATATAAGGTCTTATAGCCTAGACAGACGACTGCCTTAATTTGAATTAACAGCCTTAATTCAAATTATCTTGTACATTATCCTCATTTTTAATGCACAAAATCAAACTGAATTTATACTGAATTAACCAATTTCAATATGGCAATGCTGTCGAAAATCAATTAATTGTCAAATTTCTTTACGTTTACAAAAATAAAAATTATAAATAAAGGCAAATTTCAACATTCTTTCAAATTGGGAGCTGTTTTGCAACAACGTAGCTGCTATTCTTCCTTTATGCCATGTATGTATTCCTAAAGATCCAATCCCGAAAAATATTGGAAACGAATGCCAACATCTTCAACATCTACATATAGACAAAGAATTGTTTTGAATCAAAAAAATTGTTTTGTAAATGCAGAAACTCTCGTCTGTCAGGGGTAAATATTAATTCAAATTAAGATTTTTTTTTTAATGCAAATTAAGGCTGTCGTCTGTCTATGGTATTATTATACTTATAGTCCATATTTTGCAATGAATAATTGTATCTTTCAAATTATATTTACACTTATATATGATTTCACTAATACTAATACTATTTCACTAATACTAATTCTATTCAAACCATACTTTGCACGATCCATTATTTTAACAAAACCTGTATAATGTTTGAAAATGGGGCTTATCGATCCACTCCTTCTAGTACCTCCCCCTACAATGCGAACGGAATATCAAAATGTATCCAAACTCTGAATATCGCTACGATCGCCAAAACGGTTGAATTTTGATTCAAACGTTTAAATTTAATAGGAATGGTTGTGACGGCGCGTCTTAAATGATATTTTCTATGTAAAATAAGTGGTGGTAAGTGGTAATATTACATTATGTTTCAACTTTTCTTAGTGAAAACATTCCTGTAGCCCTGTAATTTTTGTGGCGGAAATAGAAAAATATGTGTTGCATGGAAATGAGTTGCAAAAAGAAACTAAAGAATTAAGGAAAGAGCTTTTACAATCAAATGTTGCGGTGGAATCCGCAAGGAAAATATTTACAGATGGCCAAATTCGAAAATTTAAATCAGGTACAAATTAAGATGGGAGTGGAATGATATATTCAGCTCAATTTGTTTACATGCTGCTGGATCCAGAGCATACAAACAATTGTACCAAAAGGGTTATCCTCTGCCCAGTATATCCACCCTTCATAATTGGTGCTCCAAAATATATGCAAAAGAAGGGATTTTGTGGTCATCGATTAAATTTATGAAGGAAGTAAGTAATATGACATCTGATGATAAATTTTGTGTCTTGTCTTTTGATGAAATGAATGTGGCAGAGACCTACGAATACAACTTGCGCAATGATCTTGTACGGATTACGGATTTTGATTTCAAAATGATGACTGTAATCTATATATGGGCAATATTGCCAATTTTTTAACATACCTGAAGCGGAGGTTCACCCTTTAATAACTCGGGAATTACTTAAGTATATGAAAAAAAGTGAATAGTTTTGGGTAAATTGAACTGTCGTTGCAAACTTTTCATGATATTGACCTCCAAACTTTATTTTGGTGGAAGCTGTGTCTACTTTAATGTAAAAAAATGTGTAAAAACACGTTGAGGCGAACCAGTTTTTTATGTTCTCTATCGATTTGTGACTAAGCCACTCATTGCACGGTCTTCGTGTCAAAATAAAACTAAAAGCCAACAAAATGGAGACTACGCCCCTTATATATCATTTTTCAAAATTTTCACTGCATCTACCTTTAAATGATGCTGACATTTTGAAGCTCGATTTTGAGTGTTTTTTTAATTTTACTTCTAGCTTTAATACGCAAACAGGAATTTATAAAAATCGATTATAAGATTATTGTAGTCGCGAATCTGCGTTATTTGATATGTATTTTGTGTATGTAGTATGCACAGCTTCAGAGTAATACCATCCGAAGGTGCGAATTTTGTGCGATCAAATTTCTAAAAAACCTATTTTTCGGGCCAAATTTTTAGATCTGTCAACTGAATGACATGTGTACCCGCGATCAATAAGGTTTTTTACGTTTCGGATGATATAAAATCTTCTTCGTGAAAATCCATCTAAGAACGGCGGGAACTGGCCTTCCAAAAACACGAAATTTGGCAAAAAATGTTTTTGAAAATATCGCGGATTTATTTGCGTTTTCTGTGTATCATTTCCGCTTCAATAAATGACCTCATACGGATTTTGATCTTTTTCGAAAAGATAACTTTAAAAACTTCAGCCGAAAGAGAGATGTACGCAATTTATCTCCAAAATAGATTTTGCTGGCACATCCATGGTTCTTAATGGACCACATTGAAATCGTATAGAGAAGTGGTGAAATCGGATGCGCGTTAATGGCATATGGAGTTTTCGGAAATTATCGCGTTTTACGATTTTTTAGTGAAAACATTCTGTAGCCCTGTAAATGAAATTTGCAAAATATATATGGATTGGAAGGCTGGAAACCGCATGCGCATCAAATGATTTTGAGAATTACGCGATTTAGACTCAATTTATCTCAAAAATATGTGTGAGCTGGCACATCCATGAGTTCAAAATGGAAACATTGAAATCGGTATAGATCGATGTATTTTTTTAGGGTGCACACCGAAATCGGATGCGCGTTAATGGCATATGGAGTTTTCGGAAATTATTCGCGTTTTACGAAGGTACTTCAATGCAACGTGTGGCACATCTTAGCCGTCAAATGAAATTTCGCAAAATATACATGAAATGGAAGATAAACTTCAGTACATCCTGGAAACCGCATGCGCATCAAATGATTTTGAGAATTACGCGATTTACACGCAATTTAAAATGTATATTTCATAATATTATTTTATTTTAAGATTTATTCCTATTTATAGAATACTAAGATTTATCGGAAGGGTCTTGATATAATCCGCAAGGCGTATACTTATACACAAAAAGTTATTATTATAATATATGTGTAAATTTTTCGGCGAAAATAAATAGCAGAATAACCCCAACATTTTTTTCTGAAATTTCATGTATACAATTAAAAAAATAAATATGATGACATTATTTTTTCGAACCAAAAACAAATATTTTTCCTCAAATCTTGTTTTGTTACCGCTGTGATTTAGAAACCGCTACACGGACTTGTGTGATTTTGATATCATTTGATTCATCATGGTGTTTAGATTATGTAGATATTTTTAAATTGATTTGTAGATGTGTGTATGTCATTAATATAATGAAAATATTGATGTAATCTGCTATATTTTTATTTTTTTGAAAATGGAATATTAAAAAATTGGCAATATTGCCCATATATAAATTTTATATAAAACTAGCTGGCCCGGCAAACGTTGTTTTGCCTTGTCAATATTGTATCAATATAAGGTTGCTAAAAAACATTTGCCACTAAGTTTATGTCAATGAAAAGTATTAAATGGTATCCCAATGCAGCCCAAGCTCAAAACAGTTTAACATTTGGTAGAACTTAATTCTCCAAATGTTTTTTTTTTTCAATATCATATCTTCTTATTGCTCCAAAGTTTTTACATTATCTTATTTGTCCCTTCTTGAAGGATTCTTAATTAAAATATCATTTTGTTCATGATTTTTGTATTGAAATCCGTATTTTAGATTTGTCATAGAAATTTAGTGGTTTCCGCTCAGTTATATGTATATTTCATTTTTAAACAAATTGTTAATTAGTTTTCAGATTGCCGTTGTAGATTTGTATATGTTTGCTATATATTCTATAAATAGTTTTTGACAGTTAAGGGGGGGAAATTTGGCCAATGTTGACGCGGTATACCTACTTTAAACTGTAAATGCCTGTTTTATATCGGATCGGATTTGTTATATCATCACATTGTCGAAAAAATAAAACACTTTTTTGGCACATATGTAAATGAGATTTCATATCCAACAGGTTGGGTCTGAAGAAAATAGGACAAAACTTCAAATATCTGACGGGAATACTAATAATGTTATCATTACCATTATTTTCGTCGATGTTAATGATCGCATTATTAGTATTAGAACATACACATATTTTATGAAATTAGAAGTTTTGATGTAAATAACAATAACAATAAAAACAATTATTTTAAAAAACAACAGTTTTTTAAACATTAAAGCTCGATAAAAAATTCAGCGATTATAAATATTACTTAATATATTTGTTTTGGCGGAATCTCACAATTAGTTTATTTTCCTATTCTGAACACATACGATTTATAAGTCCTTTGAATCGTCAAAATCGGTGTAGACGTTCTTGAGTTATAAACGATGTAACTAACACAACATTCGATTATTCCAACTTCCCGATTTTTTGATGTTTTTCTCAACATCTTCTTCGTAAAAAAAATCCCAGCCGAAGGAAAACGTGAGTGAAATCGGTACATTCAATATACCATGCAGACATTATTCACACCTTTAAAAATACATTTGAGAAACCATAAAGGCACAAATAAGTTAGACACAAACAGCATATAATGCGGAATTGCCTCCATGTAGGATTCGAATTTAAACGTATATTGGATACTTTGATAGACGTTTTCGTTTTTTACTAAAACATTAAAACATATGTCTATGTATTGGCAATTTTCTCAAAAATATTCCTGATGTGGTTTCCTATTAAGGACACATGGGATATGTGTTGTATTTATAAGTTCAAAACAATTTGTTCCATTATTGTGCGCTTTTAAGCAAAAAATATCCATTTATTGCCTTTAATTCGGTATTCCGCATAGGGTAAGAAACTTGCCTCATAATTGCCGGTATAGCTTTTGGCATAGGCTCCACATAATGGAACCGCTTAATCTTTACTTTACCATGTCTTACTGTGTTTTATTTGAGAAAAATTTCACAACTTATACATACCATGCAAATTGCTTCACATACCATAACTTATATTTTCAAACTAAACAAATCTGTTTTTTTTTTGGAAAACGTGAGTAAATAATGATAACGATTAATCTTTATCTCTCTTTTCGAGTTCTTATTATTAAATTTGACTCTAACGAAAATATGAATTTATTTTCATATACAATAGTTTTTTCAGGGCAATGACAATCCAATTAAAATAACATATTTCGATTTTCCATAATTGTCAATTATTTAAAGATCTACGCCGCCCATTTTCACCCAGAATATGTCCAAAAAGAACTACAAAGAGATGAAACCATAAAGGTTCGATATAAAATGTGTGGAAATGCAAATATCTTTCAAAATATATTTTGCAACATTTTCGCGGATTTTTCTCAAAATTTTCTTTCATTAAAACCTTTCCACTTCGATTACATACTACTAACAGAAACTTTAAGTCAAATCGGTCCATCCGTTTCTTTAAAATAAATTTTGCAATATTTTCGCGGATTTTTCTTAAAATGTTATTTCATAAAAACCTTCCCACTGTAATTACCGACAACTGAAAGAAATTTTGAGTCAAATCGGTCCAGCCGTTCTCAATTGATGCGTTAGTATACATTTTTCTTGCTCCATTTTTTTATATGTATACTAGCGGGCCCGGCAAACGTTGTCTTGCCCATTTTAGATTTGTTTGTATATCCTACATCATAAGGTGGAGTGTACAGATCTTTGTAATACCTTGGTATTTATCAGAGCACACATAAAGAGACATTACAGTGCTGAATATCTACAATTTGATGTTTATGAGCGAGTCTTGTTGCTATTTTTGCATTCAAAGTTTCGGTGTATATACATTTATTAATACTTGAATTTATGGATAAAATGTAATAAACTTATATGCACATATAAGTTTGACTTTCGGAATTAATTACATATTCCCAATATATTTATAAGACTTCCTCATATCGGTAGTCCAATGTTAACTTAGCTTTTTCACCCTTCACAATTTAAAATAGAGCTTTGAAATTTGCACATGCATTACTACTACTCCTATTGTTCACTTTTTAGGGTAGATCCAGTGGCTGTAATTTTTTATTTCGGATGATCAAAACCTCATAACAAAAATTATCAATATGGTCCAAGATTCCAGTTAGCCCCCATATAATAGTATCGTCCATTGTTTGGTATTTTCTCATGTGGTGTCAAATCTTCCTACCAAAAAATAATATATATCCATTCCCATTGTAGTAGCTATAATAAGTCATTCCGGAATATTGCGGAAATTTTGATATAGGTTCCCCCATTTTCGGTATTATAATAACTTTGACCGAATTTTCCTTTAGAATTTGACATAACGGATTCCTGTGAATGAAAAACTTATTCCCAGAAATTGTGCACTATAACTTAACGTTTTTAAAAGACGCCGCACATATTTCGCGTTCATTTTTTGGTATGTTAAAGTTCTTAACCCGTTTTACAACCTGAGTGTCTGTACTTTTGAACATTATTTGTTCAAAGAACGAACAACGTACTACCAATTAATGCTGTATACATCGGTAGTTGACATATTGAGGTATTTGCAATTTTATAGTTACATCTACAATTTTTATAATAAATGTTTTTGGCGGAGTTTTTTTTTAAGTTTGCTGTTGTTTGATAGTTGATCTCTTTCCATTTGAGATTAGTGATATAATTTTGCAAAGAAAATATAATTGTAAATTAGTATTCTCTGTGATACACATTTTTGAATATATTGGAGGTGTTGTGTTTATAAGTTCAAGAACATTGACCAACGATTAGGCGTATAACCACCTGATTTGATATTTCCCGTGGCATAGCAACAGTTTAGGTACTTTAAAGAATTTTTAAGAAAAACAATCTAGGTCTGTAAGTTAGAATCATAAATCTATTCCGAATATCTTCTGATTTTCATCCATGCGATTGTCCCAAAATTCACGTACAATTTATGGACAACGTGTATATTCAATGACATACTTTTAAATTATTTTTTTTATTCTCACATAAAATAGTTTCAACACAATGTCAATTCAATTGAAAAAAAAAATATTTTGAAATTTTTCAATAATTAACAAATGAATGCTTTTAGGAATGATCCACCAAAATATCTCAAAATAACATATATGACGTTGTGCAATCCATATAGCTCGATATTAAATTCGCGGAAATGCTCATATGCTTCATATTTTTTTTTTTTGCAAATTTTTCGCGATTTTCAAAATTTTCTCACCTTTTAAACCTTCCCTGAAGCTGCACGAACATTTCAAGACTAAGATAAGAAAAATCCGTTCAGCCGTTTTCGAGTTTTAGCGAGACTAACGAACAGCAATTCATTTTTTTATATATAGAAGACTAGCGGGTCCGGCAAACGTTGTCTTGCGTAGCAATATTCGTGATGTATAATTCACATAACGATAGCTCAATATGAAAAATTTACCTTTTTACCCTCAATGATTTGAGATAGTGGTCTGAAACTTGCGCATACTTTGCTACTACTCCTAGGATATTTGGTATTGAAGATGTTAAATATTACTTCACTATTTAGGGTAGCTCCAATATAACGGTACCTCGCAATATGAGAAATTTTGACGGTTTTTTTCAACAGAATTGTTTGTAATTGAGCAGAAAGTATCCGTACCAAATATTATTAATATTTGCACATATATCGGGGTACCGCCCATATAACCGTAGCAGTAAACATTCCATATTTTGAATATCTTTGGCACGGTTTTCAACAGAATTCCCTTTAAATAATATAGGGGATACTTATTGAGCAGAAAATTTCTCTACTTAAAATTATCAATATTAGCCCAAGTATCTGGGCAATTCCTTAATATTGGGGTTTGGCAGTAATTTTATATTTTGGATGATCATTGTGCAGAAAATGTTCCTAAAAAATTTGCGCATGCTTCCAAAAAGCCTCCATATAATGGCACTCCACATTTTTGGGGAATTTGGGCACGGTTTTCAACCTAATCAGCGGTAATTGGTTGTTTTATTTGGTAGCATGAATCCAACTTAAAGTTGTCAATGTTGGTCCACTCTCCTGTATTTTTGGGGTTTGGTCACCTCTTTCAACCAATTTGTCTGTAATTTTATATTTTAGATGATCTGTGAGTACAAAATCTCTTTACAAAGAATTATCAATATTGGTCCAAGTTTCCAGGTAGCACCTATTTAATGGTAACCCCATAATTTCTCATGTGGTGTCAAATATTCCTACCAAAAATTAATATATCTCCATTCCGATTGTAGTAGCTAAAATATGTCATTCCGGGATATTGGGGGCGAGGCACATTTTTGCCAAAAATTATCTATTTAGGTCCATGCTTTGATATAGCAATACATATAGGTCTCGGTCCATTTTCGGTATTATAAAGACATTGACCTAATTTTTTCATAGAGTTGGCTATAATTAGGCATAACGGATTCCTGTGGATAAAAGACGTCATCCTAGAAATTATGCACGATAGATAAACGTTTTAAAAAGACGTCATAATAATTTCCCGTTAAATTTTCGGAATATTGAAGTTCTTACCCCCGTTTTCCAGCCTGAGTGTTATCGGCAGTTGACATGTTCAATACGAATAGGTTACATCGGACGGAGGTTTTAGTATAACCTTCAAATTAGACATTATGCTATTTTTTATAATATTGCTGGTTTTTTATTAGTTGTTCTCTTTACAGCTGAGCTTAATGATAGATTTTTGAAAAGAAAATATCTCGTATATTAGTTTTCTCTGTGATACACATTTTTGATTATAAGTTCTAAGATATTGGAAAACGATTAGGCATATAACCACCTGATTTTATATTTCCAGTGGCATATCAACATTTCTGGTACTTTAAGGAACAACATGTTCCTATTATTACTATTTACAAACAAACTAATCTAGGGCATGGATTTTAGGATCAGAAAACCCTGAATGACCACGATGATAGATTTTTGATCAGAATGTCTTCTGATTTTCCATCCTTGCATTAGTCCCAAATGTACGTGCATTCTATGGAAAACGTGTACATACCATGTACTTCTCAATTATTGTTTGTATTGTCCCAAAAAGTTTTTCAATACAATGTCAATCCAATTAAAAAAATTAAATATTTTAAATTTTCAATAATTGACAAATATAGGCTTAAATGAATGATACGCTACCAATTTTCGCCCAAAATACCTCAAAATAACAACTACGACGTGGTGCTATCAAAATAGCTCGATACTAAATTCGTGGAAATGCAAATAGGCTGCATAATATTTTTTGCAACATTTTCGCGGTTTTCGATTTTTTTCTCAACTTTTAAACCTTCCCTGAACTTCCACGAATATTTCAAGACTAAGATAAGGAAAATCCGATCAGCCGTTCTCGAGTTTTAGCGAGACTAACGAACAGCAATTCATTTTTATATATAAGAAGAAGAAGAAGAAGATAAGAAAGAAAAGAAGAAGAAGAAGATATGGGAAATTACAAAATTCTTTTAAAATTCCATTAAAAAAAAAATTGAAAAATTTTTTGGGAGCACATTTATGATTTTTGGTACATAGGTTAAGAAAAATATGCTGATTCGAAATCTGTTCGCGTTCACAAATTCGGATGCTGCGCACAAAAGTTATAGCGGTTTTAAATCTTGTATTTCAAATATAAATTAAATGAATTTCTATTTGTTGTAATTCGCGAATTTCTTCACAAATGGTTAAACACATTTGTTTTCTTTGTATACTTGTCAAATCACAATGCAATACGGTTTAATAGTCGCGAAAAACAAATAGAATCATGAAGATATCTGCAAATAAAATAAATTAATTTTTGAATCAAAACAAAACATTTTTTTGAATTTTCGATTTTTTGGTATTGGTTTTGCCTTAATCTTCTACAATCTGCCGCGATTTCTTCTTCAAATTCCTTTAGGTGATTGTTAAATATCGGTAGATTTATCTGATAAGAGTTTCGACTTAAAAAAATACCTAATATATTGCAGTTGCAGTATATGAAAATGATCAACATTAAAAAGCATGCAGTTCGAGTATTTCTTAAAATCAGTTGATGCGCATGCGGTTTTCGTATAAACCGAATCAATGTTTTTCAATAATTATGAATTTTTCGATGTTTAATTTAGCGGTCAAAGTGTGCCGCTCGATGCAGTTTACTATGCAATAACCCTAAAAATGGCTAAAAATCACGCAACGTGCATACGATTTTTATGCGCATCCGATTTTAGTCATCTCCTATGAAAATACACAAAAGGACACCTATTTTAAAATGATCGCATAAGAACCGCGGATGTGCCTCCACAATCGATTTTGGATAAAATACGCATATTATTCGCGAATCGATATATTTTTGACCTATTTTCACACAGAATCGCGAATATGATAACACAAGAATGAATGTATGTGAAATCAGTTCGAAGAAAAACGCGATTACATACGCTAATTTGTCAAAATAAGTTTTTGCAGTTTTTCCCACATTCAAGGTACCTATATCCGCCGTTTTATTGGGCGGAATTGAACATGGATGGATTCATTAGATCCGGCACGCAAAAAAACTAAAATCACGCGGGGTTCCACAGAATTTGAAAGGACTTTCTTAATTTTAGACTCAAAAAATATGATTTTTATAAAAATTTACGCACCAAATTTTCGTCTTTGGAACCCAATTGCAAAGAAGCTACGGTGAGCACATTCATGAGATATACACTAAACGAAGCAAAATCACAAGTTCTACAATCCTATGATTAGTTTAGTCCATTATCTGGATGCGCATCCTTATTATAAGAAAAATTCAAAAAACACCGAAAATCCGGCTTCAAAATGTCAGCATCCATTTTGGGTAGTTGAAGTGATTATATCAAAAAATCATACATTACAACCATATTGTCCATGGGGTATTCTGCAACTTAGTCACTGATTACATGTGCGTGCGTTGTGTAGTTTAGCCACAAATCAGGAACGAACACAAAAAAACTCGTTGGCTTCAACACATTTTCACCCATTATTTTACATTGCCACCATCACAGCTTCCACGCAACTTATTATTTATTACCAATATTTTAAGATTTTAACAAGAACACTTCATTTTATAGAAATGAATTTAAATTATATGCAATATGTTCATATTTCGCGAGTTGTAAACTTGCAAACCTCAGCTTGAAGGAATTTAAAAGATTTTTGTAATTTCCCATATATAGATTCCATTTTGAAGTTTACATGCTACGAAGTAATAATTTACAAATGTTTTACTCGAATATATGTTTCTCGATTATTTAATTGATATAGATGTAATGGAGGAGTATTAAATCATGTAAGGTCTCTTACTAACATAGCTGGAGTTTCAAGTTGTTTTCGACATTGAAAGCAAACATACATTGTAATTATTTAATTTTTATTCAAGAAGTTAATTACTGATGTAACATTTGATGATTTAAAATCAAATTCTGTTTCAATTTCAAAAAAATACTTTTGAATGAAAATCCAAGACTGTTCGCATGCAATAAGATATTTTAACGAGAGAACATGAAAGATTTTGAAACATACATCTAGGCTTTGTAAAAATGATTCCAATTTGATTAAATTTGTATCAAAGTAAATATAAAAACCTCTTACATCAAGTTCATTGCCTTCCAAATACGGAATAGTACTCTTATTCTTCCAAATACGGAATAGTATTTGTTTACCGTTTCTTCGATTTTCGTTGATAGTCGTTCAGTGTGTTAAGCGAAGTAAAAAACTGTCCTGGGAATCGGCAATTGTTGCCTTTAACGTTTTATTTATTTTTAAATCTTGTGTCCATGTATATATACATGGACACATTCCCACCCTTTTCATCCTCAAACTCTATAAAATTGTAATAATTATATTTGATAACATTTTGTATTTTTGTTTGTTTTTTAACAGATACCATGATTTCCACATCCCATACATTTAACGCAAAAAGTTTTTGTCTAGGTATATCATTCCAATTCAGTAGTTACTGGTAATGCAAAGGGTAATGAATCGAGTATAAATACAAAACAGAACAATTGTTTTGTCATTTTGTTTAGACTTTTTAGAAAATTTCGGAATTTTAAAAGCAAACATCGAATAGAAATGTGTTTTCCGCAAAAAATATAATTTCAATAATCAAATAAAATGCAGATGATAAATCGGAGGTAAGTTTTTTGTAACACAATATAAACCAATGTAATTCTTTTACAGGCTTCATTTCCAGATTCCAGAAACCCCCTCAGATTGACAGATTCTTTAAATTAAATATATTCCTAAAGGAGTATTGACATGCCTTCTGTGAACATTCAATAGCGATATAGGAAGAGGTGTCGCTCCATAGAGGTCCTCAACGCATCACTAAATGCTCAAGGGGTATACTGCCGATTTTCTATAGGTAAGTTTTCTATAACAAAAAAAAAAAATATGTAGGACTTCTAACTTCAACTGTTTCTAAATCGTCTATTTCAGATAAATCTATTTAGCCAGGGAGACATATTTGAAAAGCCTTCGGCCGACAAAAGAATCGTGAACTAGGAACTTTCAGATGGATGAAACAATATATGTATGTATACAATACTATATTATAACAAATATTTTTGTACAGAATAAATTGCTATTTTTCAAACTGTTATACATCTAATTTTCTATACATAAGTAACTAGGCATTTGATTTATAGTTAGTATCTACCCAAGTAACTGATTATAAAACACTAGTCAAATATACAATCATTTTTTACTACCGAAATGACTGTATACTGGTAACGCAATCAGGGGACAATTGACATACCCATGTTAAATTCGCCAGTCTAGGGTATGAAGAGGTAACTAGTGGTAGTTACAGGTAATTAGTAACATAACCAGTTCATAACCAGTTACTCGAACTACTGGGTGTGAAAGCAAAAGTTTAATAAATATGTGTGTTTTATACCAAAATATAAGTAATATATATTCACGATAAACAAATTCCAAAGATCGAGAAAATACATATGATGAATTTTGGGTAAGTTTTGGTATTGCAACATAAAAAATACATTACATAATTACACACAAACATAATTGTCTTACAGATTTTCGAAAGATACCAATTCAGAAGCATCCAACAGATTGGACAAACAGTTAAAGATGAATAGGTAAATATTCTGCAAATATATAGTGTAGAAAAGCTTCTACATAAGAGACCCATATCTTTTGTTATAATTTGTACCTTTTTATTTCAGATGCTTCAATATTTCGAGGACAGATGCGAAAAGCAGTCGGGAAACAAAAGAAACGGAAATGACAATAGGGCGATAAGATAAACATTGTACAACATAAATTTGAAATAAAAAAATTAATATTCAGAATATGTGTTATATTTTCAATTTTCCAAACTGTTATAATTGCTACTTTACTTAACAATAGTATCTACCCAAATGACTGGTTGCTGGTAAGGCAGGCAGGGGTCAATTGACTTCCCCATATGTTAAATACCCATGTTAAATTCACCAGTCCAGGGAATGATGTGGTAACTAGTGGTAGTTACAGGTAATTAGTTAAATGTCTTGTTCATAACCAGTTACTCGAACTACTGAGTAATAACAGCAAAAACATTAAGCGATTTAATGAATTACACAAATAAAAATTACACTTCCATTACCTACAAATTAAGCGAGGAGCATCTATCTGTTAAAGGAGCAAGTATTCTAAAAACGGGTTTAAATAATCATCATATATTTAACTAAACATACGCTTTAAGTAGGCAGAAAGTCAAATTGGCCACCCGGCTGTTCTCAAACTCTACAGCGAATGCAATTAAACGTTGTTATTTCCCGGGGGTTCGATTTGTATAATGCGGATGATACTGCTGAATTCATTCAGTTAGCCAATGATTGGTTTGACGTACACAATTCCTCTTCATCCACCATTGAACTACAGTGAAAGGTATAGGGGAGAATGGGGCACCTTCGGCACTTTTTTTAGAGCTCTATATCTCAGTACTTACTCAACATATATAACAACTTTATGGCTGATTACTGTCCTCTGACACTTAATTATAAAAAAATAGTATTAGTTAAAAAATTTTACAGTTTTGTAAAAAAGTCAAATTCGCCGAATGTGCCCCAACTCGGGGTAGCTTCGGCATTTGATGGGGAACATTCGGCACCATAGTCATAGCCGGATAATTGTCATCGCTATCAGTCTGGTTGAAATTCTGATCCTCTAAAGGCTCTATTTGGTTTTAATACGTCACACAACTTGATTTTCTAGCGGTGGACGTTTACATCTCAAGGTCGCACACACCATCAGAAATAGGGGTTTTCTATCGCATTTTCATCAATACAAGCACGTTTGATCTTATATATAAATTTCGAACCATATTAAAGAATTAGTTTTAAAGACAAACTCAAAAACATTTTATGGAAATAATATTGCATAATCTGTATATGGCCGAATGTGCCCCACCCCCACTTTAAAATGCCGAATGTACCCCGAATGTACTTTTTATAGTTTTTTTCATTTTTTTTTCGATCAGTTTTGTAAAAACGTTATATTTTTAAATATTTCTATAATAATACACATCGCAGTTAAGCACTTTTTAATAATATTGTCGAAATGGAATTGAAATATTACAGAAATATCTATAAAAATACAAAAACCCATGTATCTAAATAAGCTTGTTAGCTAGAAATTTCAAACATTTAGTCTGTTCCCGTACTGCAAGAATCTACTACTTTTTACTACGATAACGAATTTTCCTTTATGATATCGAAGAAAATAGTAAAATCTAGTAGATTCTTGCAGTACGGAAACAGACCATTTGTGTCAGTTATTTATTTCGATACTCGATACCTATATATCGAAACTAGTGATGTACGATGAGAGCTATCGAAAACGAGATTGCCGAAGGTGCCCCGATGCCGAAGGTGCTCTAGTCTCCCCTATATGGGTATATGTTAACAAAAATATATAGGCAATATCTTAATTTTAGTAGCCTTGTGGTAATAAAATTGAAAAGCAAAAGGACGTATTACACAAAATGAACAATATGATGAGTAATCCAATTGTGCCCAATAGAAAAACTATCCCGAAGGGAATACTCGTTTCAAATAGTGTTTATTATGTTGTATGACGACCTTAAAAAGTACAACATTGAATATATTCTCATCAGACGCCTTAATCAAGATGTGCCTAAATGACCATCCGACTCCTCAGGACTTCAAGTTTTACATCAGAAAGTATATTTTGGGTAAGTCATATTAGTATTTCCAAAATATTTCAGGCAATATTTAACGCTTCAATTTAAAGCACGAAATGCCGAATTAATATCTGGAACGAACAATGTAGATTTTGATCAAACAGACTGGATTGATCCCAGTGACCAACCCATGTTGGATACAACTTTTAGTGATGGACTGCCACAGATACAAAACGGCGGTTGTGATGGCAACATGATGATGATGACAAGGAATGAAGGGATTCCAGATACGCGTGAAACAGATTTGTATGACATTGGTATTCTTCAAGAGGATGCATTAGAGTATATCTCGGGATATATGATACGAAAACTCAAAATTGAAGAATATAACTGTCATTCAAATTCGTTTACGTGGGTGGATCAGGTATCTAAGGGAAAATTAACAAAACCATCAGAGTCCTTCCTTTCACGCATTATAATGATGGAAATAATTTTTAATAAAATGAATGGTATTGCGATATGTCATTCAGAAAAAATAAGAAAGAAACTTGTAGAAGAAAACGGGGCCATCGATTTACCGGAGTTTGTGAAAGTTTTTTTTCTTTAAATGTCGTATATATTTTAGAGTGCGACATTTGAATAAAATGTGAGAAATCCAATAATCCAATAATGAATTTTTAAAAATTATTGAAAATAAATTTGAAAATTTGTATCTAATAATCTTTCATGGACTCTTTTCTATCATTAAATGTAAAAAATGTTAATTTTCATGCTGAAAATTAAAACACGTTTTAAAATATTATTATAGTACGTTTACATTTAACCGGATTTCGTTAACCCAGTGGGTTTCAATTGTTAATTCCTTTGCATATATGTCAAATAAATCCTCATAAAGTAGGTTAACCCGGTAAAAAGTCTTAATGTATATGCCGTTTTATATTATTATTATTAAATCTTTTTTTTTTTTTTTTGTAATGAAAAGCCTAAGGGGCCAATAAATTATTACAATATGCTTCGAATAGTAATTTGTAAATTAACATTTAAATTATAAGAACTTAAATGTAAATAATATCTAATGAGGAAAAAATACACTTATGACACTTCACAAGGGAAGAACTACTCCTATTAATACCCTGCTTGCGAGGTCAGAGAAAAAAAAATAAAAACGCTTCCAACTATAATATCAGCGGCAATTACTGCCTCTAAATAAAGGTATTTTTTAAGGTAGATACAAATAGCATAGAATATTATTCTGCTGCTCCTTGAAATAAGACAAGAAGCTTATTTCGGTATGATGAAATGGTTACATTAAACCTTTTTAAGTTGTTAGGTAGTGTATTGAATAAACGTGACACTCTAACAAGAAATGATCTGTCCATGTGAACGTCCAATCTTGGAATTGTTAAATTGGTGTTTCTAGTGGATCTTGAAAAAATAAAGGAACTCGCCAAAAAAGAGGGGCATTGAGATTTGCATATTTTATAGAATAAGCAAAGACATCGGATATTAACAAAATTAGTAAATGAAGATCCTATAAAACGGTGAACGTACGAAGAAATGTGATAGTAATGGTTAATACCATAAACATATCTGACGACGCTATTAAAAGCCTTTTGAACGCGCTCCATATTATGCATGTTAGCACCAGAGTATACCTCAAGACAGTAGAGGATGTTCGGCATTACAATAGCATGGGCCATTTTCGCCTTAAAATGGTGAGGTAGAAAAAGGTCACAATTGTAAAGCCTTCTCAGTGCCATGTTCACTCGAGAGACTACTCTATCAATATGTCTTGCAAAATTTAATTTATTGTCTATAAGTATTCCTAGAATCTCCAAAACCTCAACAAATTGTGTAGGAATTTCATTATACTTTAAATCCAATACATAAGCATATAAAGAAAACAATAATGCCTTGGTTTTACTAACATTTACGCTGAGTTTTTTATTTCTCATCCAACTACTAACTAATGACATGGTGTGATTAAGTTTGAATTGCGAAGCAGCCCTGTCCGAAGTATCCCCAGTAAAAAGAGAAATAATTTCCTTTGTGGAAAGTAATATCATTAATAAATAATAAGAAAAGCAATGGTCCAATCACAGACCCCTGAGGAACCCCACTTTTAACCGCCAACACGTTCGACATAAAACCATTAACAACAACGCATTGTTTTCTATCCAATAAGTAGGAGGAAATAAGACGACAAGCAGAGGATTGAAAGCCATATACAGTCCGAAGTTTGTTAATTGAAATAAAGTGGTCCACCCTGTCAAACGCTTTCTCTAGATCCATAGAGAGTAAGACTGAGAGTTTGTGATCATTAAAATTCCTCCTAATAGTATCCGTTACTCCCACCAATAAATCAGCAGTACTTCTATTTCCACGAAAACTGAGTATCACTTAACAACTGGTTTGAGTTTATATACACTAGCAACTGACGCTTCAATACATGTTCAACCACTTTAGATAAAATGGGAAGAATGGAAATAGGTCTTAAGTTTTCAATCGAGACAATGTTAGATTTTTTCTTAATAGGAACTATTTTACTAGTTTTCCATTGGTAAGGAAAAACGGAAGCCATAATGATTGAATTAACTAAATGAAGAAAAAATTACCTAAATAAGGTAAAACCAATTTAAGAAATTTCAAAGGAAATCCATCTATACCCGGTGCATTAGATTTAATGCAGGAAAAAGCCTCTTTCAGATCATCCATATCAATAGACCTAAAGTTAAACAGCCCTCGTCATTTGGGGGAAAGTTTGGCAAAGATGTGGTTGTATCCAATTGATTGCTTACAAAATTTAAATTCAATTCGTCAACACCTATGTTCAAATCCTCACAAATATTAGGAGTGCTCACTAAAAGTCCATTATTTCTTATTCGATTCCACAACGTTTTCGTTTGAAAGATATTTGGCATGAGCTTGTCTCTTTTTTTTCTCATAATTGATTTTGCTTTGCTTCTTGCCTTGCAAAAAATTTTCCATTTGTTGTCAGACTTATTTGCCAGATAATCTCTGTAAGCTAAATCTCTCAACGAAATGTGATATTGTATAGTTGGCGATTGAAACCAATCCTCAATGCTTTGTCGAACTTTCCGTTTCTTTAATGGACAAACTGTGTGAATATAAACTAGACCAGATATAAAAATTTCCAATTGGACATCGACATTAGAAGTTCTTGACATACCTGAAAAATCAAATGATTGTATTTTTGAAATCAAGGAATCATGATTAACACTATCATAATCAAAGAACTCATAATAATCAGCATTACTTGAAAATTCCTCTTGGAATACCATTAATGATAATATTGGAACGATTAAGACGCCTTCTTAAAAAATTATTTTCCCGGTTTATTTCCTTCAGCTGATTAAGGATATGAACCTCACGATTAAAAGTGCTACCAGATCGTGACATGATGTCGTTTCTAATCTGAGTCAATTCCTCCTTTTCATTATGCATATCAGTTTTAAGATTGGAAACAACAGTGTTACATTTATTGATGTCTTCTCTTACAGATTCAATGTGTTCCTTAAACTCCATTCTTAACTTCCCCACCCACTCATTAATCGTTTTTTCAAAGATTTCAGCATTCTTTCGCCATTGCTCATCGAGTTCATGCTTTTGCAATTCTATCTGCTTTTTAAGAGACTCTCCAAATTTAACAAAACTGCTGTCCATATTTTCTGCATCAACAGTTGAATCACCAGTAAGACTTTCATCACTGCATTCAGCATTATTAATGCTACATCTTGGGCATACAAATTCAACAACTTTTTTCTTGAGACCAGACGGGTCAAGTTTCAAACATTTGATGGTATGGAAGTATAGGGAACACTTTCTGCAACACACACTATACTGTGTTTTTGTGCAATTTAAATTGCACAAACCACATTTATAAGAATTATTGGTTTGTGGCATAATGATATTCACAACAATAATATATCCACAAAAATATTTAATACAAGCTTCACAAATGGCGGCAAAAAACCAGCAGCTATGGCACATATGACAACCAGAAGGATAATATCAGCATACACGAATATGGTCTAATAACATTACCATTAACTGGGAAGTGCCACAGCGATAGTAAAAAATAACTTCTTAACTCCATAATAACATTACCATTAACTGGGAAGAGTGCCACAGCGATAGTAAAAAATAACTTCTTAACTCCTTGTTATTTTTATTTACATTATTATTTCAATTATTCTATAAATTCCGACGAGCACAAAAACGTTCAGCTGTTCATGGCAGGGTTGCCAATAAAAAAAAGAAATGTAGACAATAACAATAGATTTATATAATTTTAAAACTTATATAATATTCTCAAATTTGTAATTCTTTTAATATGAAATTATTATTTGAAATAAAAAATAAAAACAATACATAATACACTGTTACTACGCTGAACTGATCACAAATTCTTTTTAAGGTTTTTATTTTAGCACAAATATATTTGAATATTTAAAAGAGAAGAAATATAATTTACAAATTTGTTTGCTGTTTTTTGTGATCATAAAAAAGTTGTTACCCCTATCGATTTTACACAATGGGCTGAGGTTGGCCGAGAAAGACTCGTGTTGTTTCAGAACTCATCCAAACTTCGTTGGGCATACATTCCTCATCCAAACGTTGGTAACATCAATTTCTTCCTTCATGTACATGTACCCACGTATGCTAGATTTTATTTTTTAAAGTTTAAAATGTTTCTTTCATTGTAAAATAATTGACAGTATCCGAATGCGCAGCACACACATTCTGTCAAGGCGAAATATTTATATTCGCTTCAGAACATTTTTTTTACACTAGATGTGTATTTAGTGTTGCATTTTTTACAAACTCGCCTCCTGGATGACCTGATATTTGGGCCATGGTATTTTATATACACACAAATTATTTCATGGACTACTATTATAAAATGAAATAATTATAAAATCTCATGGACTCCTTCTAAAAATAATAAACAGTATAATACATTAGAGTAGAAAAAATATACGATTAACAGCGGTATTGTGAATCCCACTGTTGTGTGTTGTCACATCGCGACAAATGCACACAACGACTTTGTTGGTGTTGCTAGTATACAGCAACAAACCGAACAGTTTAACCGTGCCTGCGTCTACAACTTCAGTAGTGTTGGCGGTTTATTTGGGATACCATTTTTATTTTGTTTTTGCAAAATAGTCAGGTTATTAATAATTATTACATTAGATCGGTGTTCATATAACATTTTTTGAACTTATACATTCCATTGACATTAAAAATACCAACTTGAGCTACAAAAGTAAAGAAATCATAAACACTGCAATTTTTATCCGCTCTTCGAGTATCACAAAGGACGTGCAATATCACTACACACAAACTTATGTTTAATAGCCAAGACAGACGACAACCTTAATTTGTATTAACAGCCTTAATTCAAATTAACTTGTACATTACACTCATTTTTATGTGTTGTTAATGCGCAAAATAAAACTGATTTTATACTGAACTAGCTGACCCGGCAAACGTTGTTTTGCCTTATCAAAATTGTATCAGTATAGGGTTGGTAAATATTAGGAAGTTATCGAAAAAATATTTGAGTATGTGTGGTATTTCAGTATATTAATCGTTTAAACTTATTCCACCAAACATTTTTTGAATTGATGATCAAGTTTTTGACATTTTCTAATTTGGCCATTATTGAAGGATTCTTAATTAGAATAAAATGTTGTTTATGTCTAACTAACCTTTTGATTATTATATTGAAATCTGTTTATAGCTCACAAAATTTTAGATTGGGCTTAGAAATGTTGAATGTTGGTATTTAAAACATGTCGTACCGTTTAGTGGTATACAATTCCCTCCATATATATATGAAGGGATTCTCGAATATTGATTCCGCTCAGATATAAGCTCATTGAATTTTTTAAAAAATTTATTATTTAGTTGCTAGATTGTTGGATTGGAAATGATCGAATTATTAGTATTAGAAGATAAAAAATCTTTATGAAGTTAGAAGTTTGTATTTACCTACTCTTATCTCAAGATATCATATATCCTTAAATCAATAAATTATTCAAACATAAATTTGGAAAATATAAATATAACATTGTTATCACGGCTTCTCACGATTTGTTTGCACATTTTCCATCAAAATCGGTGCAGACTTTCTTTATGCATTTCACAACTTTTTATCAAATCGGTACAGTGGTTCTCAATACACCAATTGTTCTACATATAGTAACAGACTAAATAATCTTGATTAAAAATGGAAAACGTGAGGAAATAATGATCGCGATAAATGTGCGTATCTTACATAAAGTTATCTCTTTTCGGTTTCATATTATTAAATTTGTCTCTATTAAAATCAAAATTTTTTGCCACTTATCATATTTTTTTCAGGGCAATGACAATTCAATTGATTGTAGAAATATAACTGCATATATTGTTGTTACCCAATTAAAAGTGATTCTTCTGATTAGTTTTTATATACATTTTGTTTATATTACAGTACATTATTCTCGTAAGAAATTGTTTTTTTTTTTTATAAATGGGTCCTGACAAAATTACCTCGGATTATTTCGGACAAAGAAGTTATATTCTCTTCTTTTCCATATCATTGGTGTAGTTGAAACAGGACCAAATTTCCTCATATTAACTATTAATAAATCTGTGGTTTGGGACGGTATTCTGAATATGTAGCGTATGATGGTTTATCATGTGTAATTACATTACAAACTGTTATTATTTTTTAATATTTCGAAAAAAGTCAGTTCGTCCTTACGATTTCGAAGGACCAATCTTCGAAAGATTGGATTAGCATGTTAGAAACGCCGTAATTTGTTGGAATAGCGATATTATATATTTTTAATAATAAATTAGATAGTAAAAACCAATTAAAAACTATTTTTTTTAAATGTGTTTATTTTAATCAAAATATGTAATGTTTTTAAATATATTATGACGTGTGCTATTTAAAATATCCGCGAATATAACGAGAAATATTCTATACCATTCATTCTCTTAAAATATACTTAGTTGTTTGACAATTCAAACATTAAAAATTAACAACAACATGTTATTAAAGAAATAACTGTCAACAGAATGTAAATATATGAAGAAAGGGAAGAAAAGAAATGTCAATGAAAATATGCATAATAACTGTGCTATTTAACGTGTCGCCACTGTATAAAGATTAAGCAATGTCAATATGGCAATGCTGTCGAAAATCAATTGACTGTGGTCAAACTCGTTTAAGTTTATGAAAATAAAAATAAAAAATAAAGGTAAATCTCAACATTGTTTCAAATTGGGAGCTGTTTCTTAAACATCATAGCTGTTATTTATCCTTTATATGAAAAATTGCAGTAACACATACACAATAACAATAGATTTATATACTTTTAAAACTTATATAAAATTCTCGAACTTGTAATTCTTTTAATATGAAATTATTATTTAAAATAAAAACTCAAAATAAATCATAATACACTGCACTACGCTAAACTGATCACTAATTCTTGTTAAGGTTTATAATTTTGCACAAATATATTTGAATATTTATAAGAGAAGGAATATAATTTACAAATTTGTTTGTTACCTATATCGCTTTTACACAATGGGCTGAGGTTGGCCGAGAAAGACTCGGGTTGTTTCGGATCGTAAGTAAGGCATAGGTTCATCATCCCTCTTGAACTCGTCTAATCGTTCATAAACTTCGTTGGGCATACATTCCTCATCCAAACGTTAGTAACATCAATTTCTTCCTTCATGTACATGTACCCACGTATGTTAGACTTTATTTTTTAATGTTTAAAATGTTTCTTTCATTGTAAAATAATTGACAGTATCCGAATTCGCAGCACACACATATTCAAAATGTTAATTTTTTTGTTTTTTAGATTTTCTAATTTACTAAACATTTCTGAGCTATATTTAATGTAATTAAATTATAATATGATATCTCACAAACAAAATATGTGTATCTCACAAACAAAAGATGTGGTCTATCCAGTATTCAGCACTCGAGAGAAAACTAAAATATCGATCACATGTGTATGCTTTGAACATGGGATGCAACATTTTCCGCCCGAATTTTGACATGTATCAAGGCATGTAAGCGGTACCCCGATATTAGAAGCAGGGTACGAAAGAAAAACTGAGCATATATGTGTGATTTACACATTTTCAAAATTTTAACCCGTTGTGTGGGGAAACCTGAAGGAATGCTCCGATGGGTCCCTTATTCAGTCACTCCATTCGCTTGATATTAGATTAACACATTTTAACATTGTGGTGGTTGTCATTACATTCTTTTTACAGCAGCGCCAACAAATGGCACTTCACTCATCAGCAATCTACATACGGCCGTTCCGATCATACGTAATGTCATTCCATTCTCCTTATAGCCGTTGGTCATAAATTGACAAATTTTTGGCACTGATGCGGATTCATGCCGAAGACAAAATCCTCCACCAAAACGGAAAACATGTGCATGGGGGTCCTTATGGGGTGAGCCATGGACATATCGCGGCTCATGACAATTACACCGTTGTATTTTAATGGCATGTCATGTTTTTTGTTCCTCCAAATTACACATCACTAACCAGTCCTCAACAGATGCCTGCGCTGATAATGTGAGATTTATCTCCTTTTACTATTTTTCGATTGGTAAGTTGTCAATTTATTCACCTTACAGCCGCTTTTTAGTGACCTTATGCGCCTTTTATTGCATATCGAAAGCATATGTGCACGAAGTTCATGTCTTTCTAACAGAGCTCCAAAATGCTCGCTCGAATTCGAGTAAAGAGTGAAACTTGCTCGAAGAGCGCAAGTGCTTCGCTCGTATTCGAGTGGGAGTGAAATTCGCTCGAAATCGAGCAGATTCCACTCTTGTCGAGTACTCTTTTATTATTATTATTTTTATACCGTTGTTCCGTTTGATGTTGTTTGTGTTCTTTGTTTGGTTTGTAACTTGTCACATGTGTAATGATGTATATGATCTATCTCCCCACATCACACAAAAGATCAACAACATTAACAGTTTGCTACTACGCACATACAAACAACCAAAAAATCAAATTTAATTGTCCACTCGATTTCACTCTTAGAGTGAACTCTTACTCTAGTTCAGTGTTGAACAGAACTAAATTAAGAGCAAGTGCTTGAGAGCGTAACTGAGAGATCATCAACAAAAATGACTGACGCAAAGGGAGACAAAGAGAAAACGTGTTTGGCCATCACCGCTATCGTACTATTTTGTGCATTAGTGCTCTAGTTCGAACGTTTTAACTCTCACTCTTTTTCTTCAATAAGGAGTACTCGCGAGTACTCCCAAACAAAATAATACTCCTTAAAAAACTCGTACTCTTCTCGTACTCCCACTCGGGAGTATTTTTCACTCGCGAGTAAAATCGAGCAAATTGGAGCTCTGCTTTCTAAGAAAGTAATATATACATATATATTTTTTTTAATTTTTATGAAACATAAAAAAGGGAAAAAAGAACCAATTTTATAAATTACACGAAAAGCCACATAACAAAATGAGATGAACTCATTTAAAACGGGGTTAAAGCAGGTCAGAATATTCTACAAAAATGTTCGCCATAATGTTTTACTATGCTACATATGCTGTGCTAAACAGTGAGAATCGAAAATACCAAATTACAGCCACATCAGTTATAAAACGTGACCAAAATCCCCAAATAGCGAAAATTGGAGGCTATATTCCACATCCTACCTAATACCCTAGACAGACGACAGCCTTAATTTGCATCATGGTATAATAATTTTGCGTTCCCAATTTTCCTGTTGGGCTATTTTTAAAAACATAATTTGTCAAATTCATATTGACACTAGTATTACGTTGGAATGAAATCAGCTGGGACTTGCTGTTACCTTTTATAATTGTACCATGAATTTGCATTAAAAAGTTCTTAATTTGAATTAATATTTACCCCTGCAGGCGAGAGTTTCTGCATCTATGAAACAATTTTTTGTTTCAAAACTATTGTTTGTCTGTGTGTAGGAAGAAAATATTGGCATTTGTTTTCAATATTTTTTGGGATTACGTCTTTATGAAATAGATACATTGCAGAAAGGAAGAAAGTCATTGTAAAACTGTTCCAATTTGAATAATTGTTGAATTTTCTATTATTTATAAATTTTATTTTCATAAACGTAAACAAATTTGACAACAATCAATTTATTTTCTACAGCATTGCCATATTGAAATTGCTTAATTCGGTATAAATTCAGTTTGATTTTGTGCATTAAAAACACATAAAAATGACGATAATGTACAAGTTAATTTGAATTAAGGCTGTTAATGCAAATTAAGGCTGTCGTCTGTCTAGGCTATAACATACGAGCCGAAAAGACGCCTTCAGTGAACAGAATGAATATTTCTCATATTTATATCATTAATATTGCCAATGGCACCATACAAGGTCGACCAGTAAGCAAATTCATAGAAAGAACGTAAGTTTGACGTCAATTTTTGGCGAGGCAAAAACATATTTTTAATTTTGTATGTATGTATAGGTTTCAAAATATGAGTTCACACAAACGTTTAATACTCAGCTGTCCTCACTGTCCGACCTTATATAGGCCTTGGCATCATACACTTAACACGCAAGGATTTCGATAAATTTTAATCCTAACAACGTTACCTAAATTCCAACGAAGCGTACACAAAAATTCAACTTCCCCACAATGGCAAAATGTTTTGTACGGCCGTATTACCTAAATACGTCGAATCGCGAAGCAAAATTAAGAAATTATAAAATGTGTTCAAAAATTTTATATTCTTATTAAAAAAAATTATATTTCTTTATGTTTTGTTTCTATTTTCAACAAAAGAAAAAAAAACAAAACTACGTTCTATCATAGTTGATTTTTTGCAACTTTGAAAATTCGTACGACGACGTATTTCGGTAACATTCATATAAATATGTACAGGTGAATTTTAGGTAAGGCTGTAATGCCATGTTCTGACGGGCATCCGAACAACGTAGTTCGCTCTCAGAATTACGTACATGAATTAACGCGTTCATACAACACTATTCATAATTCATGCCATCAGAGTTTTTTATTTCAAACTTTTTGTTTCTTGTTTTACACAAAAAATGTAACATATTTTAGTGAATTACATAGGGATATAAATAGAAAAAATAATTATCTTTCTCCTGACATTCATATTTTCCATTTTTTCTGAAAATGTTGTTGTTTTTAATACATTTTTATATTTTCTCAATTCAAAAGTCACATACTGTCACATATAAAAATTTGGAGAATTTTTTGTTTGGGTTGACTCACATTTGTTTCTTGTTTTGTACGCTAATTAGAACCAAGGGAAAAGAAATGCATATTGCATTATGTAGAAAACAAAATTTACATCCTATAAATTTTTTTAATTTTCAGTCATCATTTTCAATTTTATGGAAAAAGTTTGAAAATTTTATAAATATTTTCATGCTGTCAAAATTAATTTATTTTCGATAAATACTCTCAATTGTTAAGGATGGGACAAATTTCTTAGTTATTCAGAGAGTGGTTAGAATTGAACAACGTACAGAAGTTGGTGTTCGTTCAGACAATTTTGTATGGGGAACTAGCAATTACTTCATAATTAAGGGTCGAACAACAAATGAGAGAGCGAACAACGCTCGTCTGTACATGGGATAAGGCTGTAATATTTTCAAATGTCAATATCAGAATATTCGAAAATAAATTTAAACTCTTCAATTTTGTTAATCACAAGCTGCGAGAGTTCATAGATGACAAATCTTAATAATTTACGTTGGCTTGCTAAAATTTTGATCACATTGGGATATGGTAGAGTATTGAAGCATCAAGAAAAAAGGAACCAAAGGGGTATAAAGACGTAAGGTAATGATCATAAAATTGGCACATTGGCAATAAGAAGTATCAAGTTTGAAGTTGTAAAAAATTGTGATTTTAAATGTTTGTTTATAAGTTGATAGAGCTTATTTAAATTATAAATAACACTTTTTCAGGTAATCATAATTACATAAAACAAAAACAAAATAAAGACGAAGAATTCGTTATAAATGTGAGTTCAAATTTAATATCTTAATTGATTTTACAGCCAAAAGTGCTTTACAAACAAACCCATGTACAATAAACATTGAATGTTGCAAATTATTAACAGTGACCGAAGAGCCATTTCGTTTTGATTGATATTTTGTTTTGAGGCTACTTTCATTTTTGAAAGGCCAGAAAAAATACGAATCTTTCAAAAATTGTAATGAGTTTAATTGACAATTGACCCTTAAGCCACATGGCCAAAAAGAAACGTACAGTTATTACTATACCGCAATGGATGACAATATTCCTGATGTTCTGGGAATGCTGTGTTTAGTAGTAACCACTACATACGAAACTTTGGTCTCTATTACAATATTAATTAGTAATGTATGTGTACTGTGTATCTTTATATTCGACACAAGGACATCAACGATACGAAGATACCACAATGCAACCCTAATCGTTTTCACATGCTTCGAAATTTCTCAAAACTCAATGCGCACACACACGCTAACAAACATTTATGTGTCACACAACAGCGCCCAGCGTCGATGAATGCGATGGTAATGATGTTCAAAATTAATACACTGTATATAGCAATGTGCATTAATTGCACGTCATCGACACCTTCAGAATGCCAATAATTATGAATGACAAATTGTTCGATGTGGACAAATGAGTTCTTTGTTTTCTCGACAAACACAAATTTGTCACATTTTGATAAATTTAAAACAACCTTAAAGGATTGCAAACAAAATTGTGGAAATACTGACGGACAAACGAAATGTGCAAGTCGACTTCTACATCAATTGCAAATATAAAATATATCTTATATCTATATATAATCTTCTATATAAATAAAACAGAAAACAATTGTTTGTGTGTGTATTTTCCCGATAGACGCACAGTATATATATATATATATACAGTATATCATGACATGCCCTGAAAGTAACATAGGCTAGATAATCTTCAAAAATTCCGCGTGGATGCGGAGTTATAGCATCAATAGTAGTGGTATCTCAAAAGTTATAATCTTGTTATATGCGTATATCTTATGAACTGTTACAGATAACGGCTTAAAAATTTTTCAGAATAACGAGGGGGTGTAAAAACACATCCTCTATGCAAAAACCAGTAAGGAAAGTAGTAAAGTCGGACTGGGCCGACTATATGATACCCTTCACCACTTTGGGTATATTTTACATATGTGTCCTAACAGATGACGCGTTTTGTTATAAATCTATATCTGAACCGACTTCAGGGAAACTTGCCAGAGATTAATTTATATAACATCAGTACGGTGTGTCAATCGCCTAGCTATGGATCTTTACACGAAGCTTAATTCAGTACCCAATACCAAAATTCGTGCAAATCGAAAGATATATAGGGTCTTTGGTGCACCAATTACCTTAAACCGGATGAAAATACATATGGGAGCTATATCTAAATCTGGACCGATTTTCACGAAACTTGGCAGACATCATTCTCGATCTTATTCATAACTCTGTGCCAAATTTCGTGCACATCAAAAGATTTCCAGGGACTTTAGTGGACTATTTACCTAAAATCGGGCGAAGCTATATATGGGAGCTATATCTAAATCTGAACCGATTTTCACGAAACTTTGCACACATCATTCGTGACCTTATTCATTACGCTGTGCCAAATTTCGTGCAAATCGAAAGATATATAGGGACTTTGGTGCACCATTTACCTTAAATCGGACGAAAATTATATGGGAGCTATATCTAAATCTGAACCGATTTTTCCCAATTTCATTAGGGTTCGTCCTTGGGCCAAACAAATGAGCTGTGCCAAATTTCATCCAATTCGGATCATAAATGCGACCTGTACTTTGTTTACAATTTAACATGAACAGACAGCCGGACATGCATAAATCGACTTAGAAAGTGATTCTATGTATATTCTCTCTCTTTGCCTGTTACAAACATATGCACAAAGACATAATGCCCTGTACCACAGTGTGGTGAAGGGTATAATGAGCATGGTACTTTTATAATCTGCATATTGAAAATAGAAAACATATGGTTGTAGACTCTAAAATCGCTGAACAAATTTACTGAGATTTTCGCAGGACGTCATGACATGCGTTGGAACAACATTGGTTATAAAAACTTTTATAACAACATTTTTGTGGTGTTAATGCTTACTATTTGTTCAAAGTTGCTTACTACTTCTTCATAGCTATATGCTATTCAAATTTAACTTTGATATAACCTGGAAGGTCAGTGAATCTCTCATAATGTCAATAATATATTGGTAGATACATATAAAATCCAGTAAGGAAAGTTCAAAAGTCGGACGGGGCCGACTATATGATACATTTCACCACTTTGGGTACACACAAGAGATGCGAGAATAGACATAGCAGCTTTGGGAGACCATTGAAATGGAATCGGACGAATTTAACTGTGGGTAGCACATTGATATTTGAACTAAATTAAAACAACCCATACACATACCAATCTGAAAATTACGAAAAATTGAATGTTAATCATTTGTATGAAATCGAGCAAATATGTATGCGAGCTATATAGAAATGGACCTACCCGCTAGTTCGACAAAACATCAATTGACGGGTTTTCTATAGTAATTTCGTCGATTACTTCCTCCAGTACTTACTTATGTATCCACTAGTATAATACGAATGATACTATTGATACTGTTACGAATATAAATTTAGATTTAAGTTACTTTAGATGAATTCCAACTACTGTATAGATTTTTCTACATCCTTCCATTTCCTCTTTTATTTTCTATTTTGTTATTGACGTACAATTCTTGTTAAACGTCATCATTGATGATCGCTTAATTCCTCTTTCTTTGTTACCCCCTCACCTGTATATGTGTTGTTGTTATTGTTTACTCAATGTAAGTTTGTATGTGTGTTTGTTGCATTGGTAGATTGTTCGTGATCTAGGTGTTACCAGATCGTCTAGAAACTTCTGTAGCTACAAGCAAGGCTCGTATAAATAGGGGAAATGGAAAGGCAGTGAGTCAGTTGTGAATCAGATCGCGAATTGAAACCGTCGTGTAAAGTAAAGTGCAAAGTAAAGTTGTGTGAATAAAATCATTGTAATAATCGTAATCAGAACGAACCCGCGTTTTATTTGGTACGAACTGTATCGGGAAATAAAACAACGTCTACACGGGAATAAGTGAAGTCCAAGAACGTAACAATACTATTCATAGCATACACCATTAATGATTTTGATTTAAGGGTATGTACTTATTTCAGTATCCTAAAGTAAATGAACGGTTCGTCGATTGTATCAACTGCGCCTTACCATGGGATACTTAAGTAAGTTCACATATTCTTTTGTTTCTCTTTGTTCGATTCCGCTATTTTCTGAAATTTGCGTGATGCAAAAAATTGGTTGAAAAATTTCATTATTTGTCTGACAAATGAAAAGAAAAGTTATAAATTGTGTGTGTTCCTAGTGAAATTTAAGTAAGGTAATTACCTTGAAAAAGTAAGGTAATTACCTTGAAAAAAAAAAATAAAACACCTGACTTAAACACCATATTTTGATAGTAAGTATTTCTTTAAATTTGTATTTAATGAATTATTTCTAATTATAAGTGATTCTAATTTCAGACCTATTTCAAACTCTAGCATGAGTGAGGCTATACAAAAATTGATGACGTCAAAAAAGACACGAAATGCTTATAAAAATAATTTAACGTTCTTTAAGGTAAATTTTTATAGATAAATTTTGCAACTTCTAAATTTTTCCATTTTCAGCCACAAGGTCCAAAACTACTAATACTGGTCCTAGATGAGCATTTCCGAAAAACAAGACAATTATTATCTGAATATGATCTAATTTTTATTTGTGTAATAATAAAAAATTTTATATTTATTAAATTAAATGAAGCACTTACTTCGGGCATTAGCGAAATAGTTCATTACTAATTATAAACGAATCATGACTGCAATTGTCATTACAGATTTCGTCAATGGAAGGTAAACGAGGTGGTGACAATTACATACCTCCAATGACATCCCCATGTTAAATTCGTCACTCAAACGCATGGCTAGTGTATTGGCGAGTAGGTACTGGTACTTTCTTTTGGAACAATGGTATAAGTACTTATGTAGTGCTTACCCGAACAAGCGGGTATTTAAGCAACCGTGGCGTCCGCCATTTATTATGCTGCAACACAGTGCGCTATCCAAAATTCATCTCGACACAAAATCCAATACACGTTATTTTAGGTTCCATGTGGTACCTTGTGCACTAATTCGCCCTAAGCGTTATTTGTTAGTTATTTGGTACACCATTTAGATGAATTCGGTAGCAAATATATATAAAAGCTATATCTAAACCTGAAACGACTCAGTCCAATAAACTATGCAATATTTCATGTAAAGCGAACAGACAAAGACTCCTCCATTTGCACCATTTGCATAAAATCGGACATATGACATATATGAGGGAGCTTATAGAACAGGATCTATGGTACACCATTTAAATAAAATGGGTCTAAAGTAGGGGAGACTGGGGCACCTTCGGCAATCGTGTTTTCGATATGAAGCTCTCACCGTATATCTCTAGTTTCGATACATAGGTATCGAATATCGAAATAAATAACTGTCACAAAATTTGAAATTTCTAGCTAATAAACTTATTTAGATGCACGGCTTTTTTTGTATTTTTACAGATGTGTTTGTAATATTTCCATTTCATATCGTAAGTATTATTAAAAAGTGGTTAATTAAAATGTGTATTATTATGGAAATATTTAAAAATATAATGTTTTTACAAGACTGATAGAAACAAATGAAAAAAAAAAACTATAAAAAGTACATTCGGGATAGATTCGGCCATATACAGATAGTGAGTTTGTCTTTAAAAATAATCCTTTAATATGGTTCGAAATTACATATCGTCAGCTAAAATGCAAAAAGGCGTAACTAACAAAAAAAAAAGTTTTACACGTCTGCGGTCAAAAAAGGAGCTTCTATTAAAAAAAAAGGAAAACAAAAAGACGTAACTACAAGTGGGTTTATTTGATAAATGCAAAAAGGCGTAACTAACCAAAATTCAAATTTTTTACTTAATTGTTATGACTGCCATTAAACTAAATAACTAAATTTGTTAAACAAATTATAGTCAATTATTCGTCATATGCAATATCACCCTGCCGGGCATACTTTTTCATTTCACATGACATGTTTATAGTTTTCATTCAAAACAGTTTTTTGCTTCTCCTACAAAATTATGTTTTTGTTGGTTACGCCTTTTTGCATTTTAGTTAACGATATATAGGACTAAACGTGCTGTATTGACGAACATGCGATAGAAAAACCTATTTCTGATAGTGTGTGCGACCTTGAGATTTCAACGTCCGCCGCTAGAAAATATAGCCCTAAAATTCAAACATTGTGTCGCGTATTAAATATAGCCTTTAGATGATCTGAATTTTAACCAGACTGATAGCGATGATAATTACCAGGCTATGACTATGGTGCCGAATGTGCCCCATCAAATGCCGAAGCTACCCCGGGTTGGAGCACATTCGGCGAATTTGACTTTTTTTACATAACTGTAAAAATTGTTAACTAATACTAATTTTTTATATCTTTTTGGTACTAGTTTTTATAATTAATTATATAAATAATTATATTATCAGAGGACAATAATCAGCCATAAAGTTTTTATATATGTTGAATAAGTACTGAGATATATAGCTCTAAACAAAAAGTGCCGAAGGTGCCCCAGTCTCCCCTATGTATAATATGTATGCTATATTTAAATCTGCACCGATTTCAAACATAACAAAAAGCTTTCTAGACTAAAGTCTATACACGCTGCTAAATTTCGTGAATATAGAACAAACATAGACTACTCGGTGCGCCATTTACATAAAATCGGACGAAAAGATATATGGGAGCTATATAAATCGGAACCTATTTCAACAAAACTTTGCGGATATCAACCTGTAATAACTTCAATACGCTATGCAAAATTTTGTCTCAGTTGGTAAACATGGTGCTCCATTTACATAAAATCGGACGGACGCTATATCTAAAACTGAACCGATTCCAACAAAACTTCGCATAATTTAGATTTATTTCTAATAAATAAGTTATAAACAGCTTTAATCTTAATCGTATCTCGACACTTACACACACATTAGGTATTTTCAAAATTAATATTAACATATGAAATTGTACTTCTGTTTATACTTCTGTTTATATATAGTAAACGAGATAGACACATGGTTCCTTCTGAGAATGCATATAACCACTTTCTAAGTCGATGTCCATGTTAAATTGTAAACAAAGTACAGGTGGCATTTATGATTAGAATTGGATGAAATTCGTCACAGACCATTTCTTTGGCCCAACGACGAACTCTATTGAAATTTTCATCCGATTTAATGTACAAAGTCCCTATATATCTCTCGATTTGCACGAAACTTGGCACAGCATACTGAATTGAGTCTGGAATGATGTGTGATAAGTTTCGTCAAAATCAGTTCAGATTAAGATTTAGCTCCCATATATATTTTCGTCCGATTTAATGTAAAAGTCCCTATATATCTCTCGATATGCACGAAATTTGGCATATCGGCAAATTTGGCATATCGTATATATATATATATATATATCGGCAATATTGCCAATTTTTTAATATTCCATTTTCAAAAAATCAGCTTTTTGCTTTTGTGGCACATCAATGATTTTTGGTACACATATAGAGAAAAACGTTCTGACTCCGAAACCGTTCGCGATCAAATTTTTGGTTGATGCGCGCAAAAGTTATCGAGGTTTTAATTTTGGGCATAAGAAAAAAATCTTAAAATTACGCCATTAATTATATTGACCAAAACCGTTGATATATATCTTGCTCCGTAAAAGAATAATATGAATATATTATAATAATCGCGAAAAAGTTGTACATCTTCGCGAAATATGAGAAAAATAATAAAAATATAAGAGATTACGTCAATATTTTCATTATATTAATGACATACACACACCTAAGAAATTATTTAAAAATATCTACATAATCTAAACACCATGATGAATCAAATGATATCAAAATCACACAAGTCCGTGTAGCGGTTTGTAAATTACACCGACAACAAAACGAGATATTGAGGAAAAATATTTGTTTTTGGTTCGAAAGAATAATGCCATCATATTTATTTTTTAATTTTATACAAGAAATTTCAGAAAAAAATTTTGGGGTTATTCTTCTATTTTACCCGAATTTCGCCGAAAAATTGCCATATATGAAAATAATCACTTCATGTGTATAAGTTTATACCTTGCGGATTGTACCAAGACCATTCCGACAAATCTTGGGTTTCTGTAAGTAGAAATAAAAACTATATTATGAAATATACATTTTAAATTGCGTCTACATCGCGTAATTATCAATATCATTTGATGCGCATGCGGTTTCAAGGAAGTACTGAAGTTTATCTTCCAATCCATGTATATTTTGCGAAATTTCATTTGACGGCTAAGATGTGCTACATGTTTCATTGAAGTACCCAAAAACTCGTAAAACGCGAATAATTTCCGAAAACTCCATTTGCCATTAACGCGCATCCGATTTCGGCGTGCACCCTAAAAAAATACATCGATCTATACCGATTTCAATGTGGTCCATTAAGAACCATGGATGTGCCAGCTCACACTATTTTTGAGATAAATTGGGTACATCTCTTCGGCTGAAGTTTTTAAAGTTCTCTTTTCGAAAAATATCAAAATCCGTATGAGGTCATTTATTAAAGCGGAAATGATCCACAGAAATCGCAAAGAAATCCGCGATATTTTCAAAAACATTTTTTGCCAAATTTCGTGTTTTTGGAAGGCCAGTTCCCGCCTTTCTAGTAGATGGATTCTCACGAAGAAGATTTTATATCATCCGAAACGTAAAAAACCTTATTGATCGCGGGTACCCATATCATTCAGTTGACAGATCTAAAAATTTTACCCGAAAAATAGGTTTTTTAGAAATTTGATCGCACAAAATTCTCAACTTTGGATGAGTTTTACTCTGAAGCTGTGCATACTACATACACAAAATACATATCAAAATACGCAGATTCGCGACTACAATAATCTTATAATCGATTTTCAAAATGTCAGCATCATTTAAAAAAAAATTTTTGAAAAATGATATATAAGGGGCGAAGTCCCCATTTTGTTGGCAATATTGCCTATATATATATATATTTTGAACGGGTGTCTGGTTGAAATTAAATAAAACAGTGCGGCGTACCAAGTAACTTTTATCAATTTTCCTATAAATCGTTTTCCATATATTTGTCCCATGGTACGCAGACGACTCTAAATCTGCCCGAATGAAATTACATTTAACATAGGTTGCAGAAAGACATGAGTATGTTCCTCCTAGGGAAAATTGAATCCTTACAATTGTAAGGATACATATGTACAATATACCCAAAGTGGTGAAGGATATCATATAGTCGGCCCAGTCCGACTTTACTACTTTCTTTACTTTCTTTCCATTTCCGATTTGAAAAATTCGATTTTTTATTAGGTGTAGCAGTAACATCTCGCTTACTTGAGTACACCCGACACTTTACATTAATCTACGTAAATTTGACAAGCAGACTTCTGGAAAATAAAAAAAAATAGTCACACCATCATCAAAGCTAGTGCACCATCAAGAATTATAAAATTGTCATATAAAAATTGTAAAGAAATTATACAATTTTATGGAAAAATTTTTCGAAATTAAATTTGACAAAAAAAAATTTCAAATCGTGCTAAATGGAATAAAATCGTCTAAAAAATAAAAATATTCAATTTTCAATCCGTGTTATATCAAAACCGTGTAAAAACAGACTAAGGTGTTTATATATATATATATATATATTTCACAAAATAGAAGACTTGATGTAATACAGATTATTTTTTAATATAAAATACATTTAATACAAACCCAACTCTAAGTATTGTCTTCTTTTTACCTGTTACAAATGTATGCAGAAAGACCTGTACCACAGTGTGGTGAAGGGTATAAATATTCAAAATTGACGTTTATAAAAAGGAAATAAAGTTGAAATAAATGCCAAAAAGTGTAAAACGGCGCACATAGGGGAAATGTATAGTAAAAGTTGATTATAATTGATTGTCCGATTGATATGAAATAGTGTCGAGGTGGATTTTTTATTAAATTCACAACATTTTAAAATTTTGACCCTTTGCACCAGATGAGTAGACAGATAGGTCCCCATCTTTAAACATTACACCGCTTTGATTAAAATATTCAGTTATGCAAAGTTTGCTTAAAATCGGATGCTGTGTTCCCATGGTATCATAATATTAATTTACGATGTGCACAGTTGGTATTGTATCAATTAGCTTGGTATTGGATTAACAAATTTTCAAAATTGACTATTTGCGGGGGAGGTATCGGAGGGAGTCCATGGAGATGGCTCCAGTGTGTGTGCGTACGTCTGTCTCTTATAATATGTAAAAAAGTACAGGCCACTGATGGTCTCATCGTCACGATGTAGATTCCGTTATGGACAAAGATGACACCTGTTGTTTTTGTCCATAAGTTTTATAACTTACAATTTAAAAAAAAGGTTTATCCACTATTCAATGGATTTGTAACAAAAAATATATTAATTAACGTAATAAAAGTAATAATAACGCGATTACATATTTTGTATAAGGCTAAACCATTATTTTTTGCGCCATACATTTGGAAAATGTTCGTTATATGCTTTATTCTGTGAAAGTCGACTATTTTGCTCATTCGTTAAATCTCAAATTCGTTAAACTGAGTATTCGTTTTACCGGTGGTCGACTGTATTTGTCGGATCAAATGAAACAAGCCTTTTGTATTAAAAATCACAAAAATTGCAAATTTCTTCAATTCCTGGAGAACTTGTTCATTCCCCCTACATCCTCTTTCATTCAAACAACAAAAAAGTGTTGATTCATCCCTACCCTATCAGTTAAAATTTGTAAAAACCCAAAATTCTAAAAATGAAATTATGAGGCTTAAAAACTAAAAGTGCGCCCTCTCTGTTGATACTGATTGTTTTCCAATGATAACCCCATAACCCGAAATATCGAATCACACCAAGTTCTGGTTGGAACTGTTCCAATGCGCCGTTATTCGAATTGGAGCCAATATAGCCCATCTCTGAACATAATCTGCCTTCAGAGAAACGAATCTGTTCGAAAGTTTTGCTTTATTTTCCGATTCCTTCGAAATAATGAGTAATTACAACAATTAGACGTATGTAGACACAGTTATGCAATATTGTATATTATTTAAAACTAATGTATATGTATGGATATTGAGATAAAAAAACATGTCTTCGGCATTGATTTTTATTTCCAAGGAAGTCCATCAGAAAAAATCACAAATACATTTGTACACATACAGTGAGCAGCAAAAGTCATGGTATCCCATACAAATCAAAAAATATTCAGTAATTCACAAAATTTCAAATATATATTTTTATTTCATGTATTCAATCCTATACTACAACAAATTAAAGTACAATTTCATTTTTCTATTGAAACAAAATATAAAACAAAATCGACATAGTGTCAAGTCCATATTTTTGCACAGCATAAGTTTTGGTACCCCTTGAGAAAAATAATGAATTATTTAATATTACTTAATTTTTACAATTAAATTGACTTGCCTTTTATAATAAACAAAATATAAAACAAAATCGACATAGTGTCAAGTCCATATTTTTGCACAGCATAAGTCTTGGTACCCCTTGAGAAAAATAATGAATTATTTAATATTACTTAATTTTTACAATTAAATTGACTTACCTAATATTTGGTAGGATATCCCTTGAGTTTTAAAACTTAATTCAATCGTTCGGGCATTGAGTATACAAGTTTTTTAGTGTAGTCCGACGACATTTTTCCCCATTCCGTCAGAAGTATTTCTTTGAGTTGGGTCTTACTGGAAATTGTATGATTTCGGATACGTTTATCTAGATGATCCCATAGGTGCTAAATCGGATTTAAATCGGGGCTTTGTGGAGGTGTTATCAGCATGTGTGGTGTATTGTATACGATCCAATTCTTAACAACAATAGCAGTGTGTTTTGGATCATTTTCCTGTTAGAAGTAATAATTATCACGAATGTTGCGTTTTTCAGCACTTTGATTAAAATTTTGTTTCAAAATATTGATGTAAACTGTTTTATTCATTATTTCCTCAATGAATACCAATTTGCCAACACCAGTTGCTGACATGCATCCCCATACCATTACTCTACCCCCTCCGTGCTTTACTGTTTTGCGAGTATTTTTTGGATTGAGCTCTTCGCCTTTTTTTCCCCCACAACAACGAGCGTCCATCCGACCCAAATATGTTAAATTTCGATTCGTGCGAGAAAATAACTTTTCCCCAGAACTCATTTGTCTTGTTTTTATAATAATTTGCAAAATCGACACGCTTCTTTCTGTTTGTTTTGTTAACAAGTGGTTTTCTGCGGGCAGTGCGAGCATTGAATCCATGCAAAGCATTGATGCATCTACGTACCGTGTCTGCAACTTTTTTAGGAGCGCTGGTAAATGTATCTTTTTTAATAATATATTCAATTTTTCGTTCTTCTCCGATGTTGAGCTTCCTGGGACGGAGTGATGGCGGTTTATTTTCAATTATATTTTCTTTTTTGTATCGATTAACCACTTTTTGGACTGCTGATTTGGTTCTGTTTATCATTGTACCTATTTCGGAATAGGATTTTCCCATTTCATGGTTATTAATTATTATTTTTCGCTCTTCAATAGTTAGTTCTTTTCTAGGCATTTTAAAAAATTGTTGCTTTCACTTGTTGCTCTAAGCAAATGCCTTTGGAAATGTGGAAAGTACCGTTATTGTTTTAAAAGAGAATTTGACAAAACTCTAAAAAGTTGCCACCTATTTTACTAAACGATTTTATCCCATAAATGATGTGTAATGTCAGCTCTGACCAGGGGTACCATGACTTATGCTGTGCAAAAATTTAGAGTTGATACGATCTCGATTTTTTTTATGGTTTGTTGGAACAAATAAATGAAATATTACTTTGTAGTATAGGAGTAAATACATGAAATAAAAATAATTGTTTTAAATTTTGTAAATTATTTTTTGAGTAATTACCCAATATGTTTTTATTTGTATTGGGTACCTTGACTTTTGCTGCTCACTATATGCATATACATAAATATTATTTGTTCGTTTACAAGAAAAACCATTTATATTATATTTTTAAAACTAGAACACAAAAACAAAATATAATAAATTAATAAAGCATTACAATAGGAACCAAGATTCTTAAAAGATATCTACAACTAAGTTCAATATACAAAAACATACTTAAAGTGAATTCGATTATTAATAAGGCCAACGTTCCCGTTGAATTCCTGATACAAGTCTTTTTTATTATATATTATTCTCTTTAGAGTTGAGGTAAGTTGCAGCATAGACAAATGAATGTATAGACACCAAAGTACTCAAGAAAGTGCTAGTTAAGTGACTCAAATCAAAAAACTCAAAGCCAATTTGTAGCAAAAGTATCAATATTTTATGTAATATATTTATCCTGTGTTATAGATTTTGCAAAAATCTAACTATATTGTCTTCCACCTTAAAAAGTTTATAAATTTGATTTAAAAAGGAAAATACCTGTTAGCTAACTCAATTTGAGAGAGCGTTGGTGAGAGCATTTTGGTGTCTATTCCTTCATTTGTCTATGGTTGCAGGGTATTGACCCTTAGTATGAGAGCGTTAAGTGTGAGTAAATGAAGTTACTAAGATGGCTGGTTATATGTTTGGTGAGACACCTAAATACAAATTTATATTTCAAGACTATTTTCTGCATACTCTTAAAATTGAATTTCTTGAATAACCGTTTTGGTTGATTGATTGAGAAGTGGTGACATAATACTGTAGCCATCTGGCGTCGTTGGTGTTAGCGAAGCATACTGCTCGGAAGTCGCTGCCTGGTTGATTTGGTCCATGCCGATGTTTATCGGCTGGGAGGCATTTCTCTCGTTGTTAGTAGCTACGAATCTATCAGCTAACGAGGTTTGGGCGACAACGTCTAAATCAGAGTCATTAGCTGGCGGCGAACATCTAAGAACATTCGATAGTAGCTCAAATTCGTCACATTCAGTCTCGGGCATTTCAACTGAGGCACTAGGGAAATCCAAACATGCAGTTAGAAGACTTGGATATTTCGATATGTATTCTATAATGTCAGACGCAGTTGGCCTTTTCTTGGGGTCCCGATTCCAACATGCATTTATCAGAGCTTCTAACTGAGGTTTTATGCCGACCGGCACTTGTAGTGTATTGCCATTTTTGACATATTCCAGAACCTGATTATTTGTCAGTCCCTGATAAGGAACTGAAGCGAATGTAATGATTTCGAAAAGTACAACCCCGAAAGCCCAAACATCGGACGCAGGGGTGAACATGCCGAGGGCTAAAGCTTCTGGTGCCATCCAGCGAACAGGCAACATTCCCTTTCGATTAAACCGGTAGTAATCGCTCTCATATGTTGGTCGTGCCATGCCAAAATCTCCTATTTTAACAGTTCTCTGGGCGCTAACCAGACAATTGCGACAGGCAATGTCGCGGTGAACGTATTTCTGTTGTGCCAAATAAGCTAGACCTTTTGCCACATCTAAGGCGTACCTAGTAAGACGCTTCGATGAAATGTCGGAGTCGTCGCTAATTTGTTCATTGACCAAGTGACGGCGAGCCAAAAGATAAGTCTTCAGATCTCCATAAAGCATGAATTCCATAATAGTATAGATTGGCTCCGATTGAAGGCAAACTCCCAATAGTTTTACAATGTTTTTATGATTGAAGAGCTTCATCGCCTGAGCTTCGGATAAAAAGTCCAGTCGATCCTCAGTAGACGCTCCTGTTTTGAGCGTCTTAACAGCCACTGCAGTCCAACCTTCAGCGGGAATTAGAGCTTCGCCACCGTAAACTGTGCCAAATGCTCCATCACCTAATTTTCGATTGATGACAACGTTTTCTTTTGGTACCTCCCATTTGTCCAAAGTGTTTGCGCTACTGTTCGATGGAGACAGCAAATCAATACCAAAATTCTTCATGATCCTCGCCGATTCTTTTAGTTTTCTGTCATATCGGCGTTTCCAGAAGAGAAATGAAACCGTTGAAACTATTATTACCGCCGCCATACAAACAAAGGTCGTAAATAGCACATTAGCCTTTTCGCAATCCACGTGCATCATCTTTGCCAGTGACGAAAAAGTGCAATCAAATGTCCCGTCACTTGGTGGCTTAGTATCTGATAACCAGACAATGCGAGCCATGCCAATATTTAAATCGCCACCATTAGTTCTTAAATTCCTTCCGCTACCAATCACTTTTGGTGTATACTTTCCAACTACGAATGTTTGATTTTTACGCCATTGGGTTACAATTAAATCCGTTATTCTCGACCCGCCTTCACCAAACCTCACTCTTCCAGAGAGTCCATGAAAATCCGTTTCCCAAATAATATCTACCAGACGCTTCACCATTTGTTTTGATTTGAAAGAATCCACCACACCGTTGTTCTCGCTTAGAATTGTATCCACTGCCTTGGCGTATACCCAAACAGCGTCATACGCGAATGCCGTATACTGGGAAATGTCCTTCACATTGCTGCTGTATGAATCTATCCAGTTCTTAATTGTAATATTTTCTTGCATCATAGTGTCATTATTTCCGAAAGGTAAGTGGGTAATACTAAAATGACCTTCGAAAACCTAAACAAATATAAACTCAAAATTAGACTTGGGACTCAATCGGATTGCAACCGGAGCTAACCTTTTCCAATTCCGCAATTGTGCAATTAATATTACCCTCAATAACCAGCGAGTTTAAGTCTTTCGAGAGCCACGATGGTAGAAACCAGACATATCCCTGATACGCTGTCATCTGAAAGAACGAATTGTGTATTATAATATATTTACTGGCATCGACATTTTTTACCTCTAGCTTGAAAGCTTCGCACAATAACATAGCCGCGTATTTGTTGTGAATATCTGCGATTATAATTCGGGCATGTCTCTGCTTTAAATCTTCCAGGTGCTGAAATAAAAATTTAACAAAAATTTCTAGAGTCTACAATTTTCACAGACAATTCTTATTTAAAAAAATAATTTCTTCTAGTAAGATTTAACAAAAGCAATTCAATGTATTTCAATCAGCCATTAATTTGTGACCAAAGTAAAAAAAAAATTGATATTTTGTGAATTTTATTCCTTAACTAGCTGACCCGGCAAACGTTGTTTTGCTTTGCATTATTGCAAGTCCGGTTCCTTTACAAATTCATTGTTCAAATACCTATTACTGAAGCAGAATGTTGCGCCATCTGTCGAACAAACTTCAATTTACACATAAACATTCCTCACGCCCAATAGAGCATGTACATAAAGTTTGGTCATAATAGGTGTAGTAGTTTTTGAGTTTAGAGATCACGAACATACACGTAATTTATATATATATAGAGAGAGAGAAGTCTAAACAGTAAACACTTTAAGGTGAAATTACATGATATTTTGAAAAATCTTACTGGATGTTATCTGTTTACTTTTCTCGGTATTATTGCAAGACAATAAAACGGTTTACTCTTTCAAATAGAGTTTACTGAGTAAGTGTTACTGGAAATGAAACCAAAGATGAAATCCGATATTGTATTCACATGATATCGTCTTCACAAATTGTTTCAACTTTTTATTTGTAATTTATCATAATTGTGTGCTGCGCTTAATAAAGTTTGAGTCAACCAAATTGAATTTTAGTTCAAAATAGAAGAACAGTGCAACAAAAACAAATATGCTCTGTTTCACCAGTATGAAAACAACTTTTCATTTTTGAAAAACATGTCAGGCCAAAGGTTATCTTATGATGTAATTCAGTGATATATTAAAACCGCTAGTTGAGGAAAAGTGTTATCCTATTGTCGGGAATGTTTTCATCTATACGAAAGACAATTTACAATCCGTTAAATCGAGCAGAATCCAAAAGAGGGGATTTTCTGAAGTAGAAAGAAAAAAATTGCAACCCAATTCTATGTACTTTGCAATGTTTTTATGGTTCTTCGGACAGAAAAAATTATTTCAAAAATTATATAAAATGTGAATAGTACATATTACATTACACAGTATTTTTCGGTTAATTGACCCTACGGTTAATTGGTTTCCACGCTTAATTGAACCACATGATGAAGCAAAAAATATTTCGTAGGAAAATACATGTAAATTTTCTTGGATAATTAAACCCTGTCAATTGATTTTCCCGCTTAATTGGTTCAAAATTCATGTCATCAAAAATAAATTTCCTTTTACTTTTCACCGGTTAATTGCATAATAATAATTGACAAATAATCTGTAATTTTTTACATACATATTTGACATAATTTAATTCAAAACATATGTTTATTGCTAAGGAAAAACTGCGAGAAAGCGTAATTTGTATTTGACATTGATTTTTTTAAATCATTAGTAGTTCAAATTATACGTGATTACTGTAATTGAACAAACTATTCAATTAAGCGGGTTTGGATAATTGGTTCCTCGGTTAATTGAATAAAAATTTGTGCAAATTTTGATGTGCAATTAACCGAAAAATACTGTATATATTAGTAAGAATTGATTCGAATTATCCAAACATACGTCTCTTACTTTTTTGTATATAGTAAATTACTTTAATATGTAATGAAGTAAACGTATCAGTAGTATTGGCCATACATGATACATATCTTACTCTTTATCGAAATATATTTTTCAAACAGCGTATTCGTGTATTGAAGTTATAACTCACCTTCTTCATTTGCTGCGAATTAACATCATTCAAAAACTTTTTATTTGCAATAAGTTCAAAATTATTATTTTTCAATGTTGTTTCCATATGTGAAATATATTCGGTGTACTTCTGACCGTCTTCGGTAATGGCGGCAACACGCTTCCAACCAAATTCTTTCATAAAACTAATATAGAGATCTTCGTACTGTCTATTTGAACCAATTGTGCGGAAGAAAAAGGGATAGGCTTCTCGATCGAGAAATGAGGCGCCCTCAGCTGAATATGAAATTACTGCCATATTGGTGTGCCGCGATATACCGGCTATGGGTTCAACCGTCTCACTACATGCTGGACCCAAAACACCAATAACATCTGGGTCGTTGAAGTAATGAATGAAGGTCCTCATTACTATGTCCGCCTTGCACTCGCCATCATTCTCCAGGACACGAAAATTGTAGTGGGGGAGAATTATGGTACTGTCATTGATTACATTTGCGGCTCTTCGCACAGCCTGAATGAGATTTTGATGTCCCCGACTGTTTTCTAAGATCGGAAATATGCCACCGACCGACAATGTTTTGCGTTTCCTCAAAATCCATGTACTTTTCTCAAAGTTTTGCTTTTGCATCCATTTGCAAGCTATCTTATCGTACATTTCAAAACCTTCATGACTGAAATTTCGTTGCTCCTTTAATTCATTGTAAAGATAATCCATATCTGCCACAGAAATCCAAAAATAACGTAGAGCAAACATCAATCGTTCGTCTTTTTCAACACCTTTGGCATAATATTTTATAACTGGTGTCAACTCATATTTGCAATATGATAGATATAGCGAACGGGCGTCCTCGCACAGTGGCAGCGTAATATACTCATATGCTGGTCTCGCATTGTATATTATGTCAGATGGAGTCCAATGCAAAATCAGAAATCGTTTATCGGAGTCTGATCTATAGCGAAAATTTAATCGATCAAGTTCGGATCGAAAACGTGGTCCAAGCCAGACGATATTGAGGTACGCATTCATTTCCTCGATTTGGTGTTGAACAAAGGACGTGTCGTTTTTGTTTTCGGCCAAGAGAATAGCACATCGGATCTCTTTGCAGAGTCGGCTTTGAAAGTATTCGGATCTGCAAAAATAAACAAACTCGTATCTCTGATTGTATGGAAGCTTACAATATGACAATGCTTACCCGCTATCCTGCAATAAGTGGCGCAATTCTCCTTCATCCAATACAAATTGTTTATACTGGGGATTTGTGTAATTGAGAAAAATTGAATAGTCCAACGATGGGCCCGATATATTACTGTGAACTGGCGAAGCAAACCACCCAAATCGCCCAGGAAACATTGAGGTACCGGCAGCATGGACGTTTTGCGGTATAACCGAATGTCCTCCAACTGGTGTCCATAGACCTACATTCATCATAAGAATTTTGGGATTACTAAGAAAAAAATAGAAAACAATAACAATTTTTTAGGATGAGCATGCCCCGGGATACATACTTGATCAAGTCCATAATATGGGTGAGCTTCATCGCTTCATAGTTGACATCATTGGGATTTCCATTGAACATAACTGGGAATAAGTACACATTCTCATAGTTGAGAACCTCGCGTAGAAATAAAGCAAATATTCGAGATATGAGTTGATGCGACGGCCATGATGTCACTTGTAAGCCGATTCCGTACGTATTGGAAGCAAATAACGAGTCAACTAGAATTAAATAGAAGAATAACTCAAATAAATTCGGAGAGCATTACACGCATTACTAAGTAAGTAAACAATTAGTAGACATTGACGTTGCCTGTGCCAAAAGTACGTGTGTTGATAATTCGTATGTTATACGAAATGTTTAAATGTTCATACGCAGACGTGGATTATTAAAGTGCTATTATACCAAGTGATATCTTATATCTCTTTGTATCTCTTTAAAATACTAAAAAACGATTTATTCTAGTAGATATATTATTTCACTTAAACAACAGTAAGAAAATATATTATATTTTATAATTCAGAATAACTTGAAACACAAAATAATTTCATTTTCATTCTTTCTGTAATACCGTAGGATAGCGTTGCAAGCGCTTATTTATAATTAGCGTAAGTCTGTGCATCTCAATGTTGAAATCTATTTGAAGCATTTTCTAATATCATGCTTGAGAACCCCGTTTGTTACACCTGACTTTAGTATATATGTATTTAAATAGTTTGGAATATATTTAACTACACTCTAAATTATTTTGGTCCAAAATCACAATAATAATGATAGGCAATAAGATGCCGCATAAAGAGTAGTAATTTTATAAAATTAAACGCCGAAAGTGTTTAAAACATTACACATTTTTTGCTGCGATTTTCAACAGCATTCATCAAAATTAAGCACATTTATGCGCAGTTTGTAGTTGTATTCAATTAAATGCTTTGTTGATTTAATGAAAAATATGTTAATACATATAAAAAATACATATTACATTTAAATTAAGGCCAAAAAACTTCAAATATTTATATATACTTTTTTAATTCTATTTTAAAGTAAACGTACAACAAATGGATTTTTTATAAAATATTAATGTTCAAGACTTTTCAAGAGATTTTTAATTTTCTTTAAATTATTTATGTATATATATATATATATATATTTTAGGCCTTTAACACTGCAAGGCAAAATTTAAAAATATCACAAGTTTGTCATATATCTTTAGGACATTCAATATTAAAAATATAATAAAAAGTAGTTGTAACAATAATGAGACTAAATCAATTTTGGTTCCATACACGTAATTTAGCCTTCCAATCACAGATGTGAAATTCATTATCCCTCATGATCTGTGGGTGATTGTATATACAGATATATGTAACATACAAATTAAGGTTTCCCATGAGATGGTCGATTTACTTTCCTCTATTGTTGTTCAAAACCTAAAACAAAAAGTCTGATCGTTAGTATAGTAATTAAATGGGTGCTAAGATTAGAGCAGTACCTTATTCACCTTAATAAAATCTTTATAAAGCAGTAGTACCATTGGCACTTTTTTCTCAATGTTAAAAACGTATTAAACTCGTCTCTGTATGTTTCAAAATGCTCCTTAATTTTTTTGTATATTCAAAACCAAACTTTTTAGAAATTGTCAAATAGAAAGACCATGTGAAATATCATAGGCCAGTACATTAAAATGCCATTTTTGATGTCCAAAAAATGTCAAATTGAATAATTGCTTCTGCTTTTGCAGTTTGTCGACCTTCTTCTTGAACCCTACACAATTTTTGCTTTAAAAGAGTGGATTTGCAACATTATGCGTTTAATTTTAACCTATTCTTGTGAAACTTTTGAAGATTATTATTGCTTAAATTAAAGCATTTATATACATTACACAATATTTTGTTGAATATTATGCACCTCGTCCTCCAGATTACGAAAATATATGACTTTTATGGGGGAAGTCCATACTTCCCGAGATATAGGCCTTGAAAGTTCTAAAAATGTATATGCATGTTACATTGGTATTTATGAGGCGTTTGAGGTAATATGCGTATTATAGCATAGGTAGACACAACTATTCACAATATTTCACTGCATTTATATATATTTAGTTATTATATATATATATTTATTGACTAAAATAAAACATGTTCACTGATTTTATGTTGTGTTTTTACTTGTTGCATTTTATGCGTAGTTGTAAATTATTGTAGTTTTTATGTGCTACGAAGTTTTATTGTTGATAGCAATTTTAGACTACAACCAATTAATGCTAATGATGCATACGTTGCTAGATTTTAGTTTGAGTTTTTCTTTACGAATTTGAATAAACAATAATTTAAATTATTATTTGACGTCATGATTTGCGCCATTTTATAATAAAAGGGTGCGTCATTTCATAGAAATTTCAAGCGCGATGGTCCTTTAACAATTTCAATTGTAAGGAAATTGTTACCTACCCTGGGATTCTTAAATGTGTTGCGGATTATATTAGTTAATGTTTTATATTAAATAAAAAAAATTTTTCGTAAAAATTGTAATTTTTGTGTACAGTACAAAATATATGAGTTGAAATTTTAAATGTTATGTATTCCGTTAATATTACGAATAAGAGTGTTCTCATGACACAACATCAGTGTTGGCTAAACGGAGAAATGATCTATCAGCTGTTGATGATCTATGATCTATCAGGCTGTTGATGTGAAATAGGACGAGACAAAACAAAATTATGGTACAGTTTGGATAATTCACAATTACGGAGTTGGCAGCATGTTGTCGAATTAAAAATCTATTAAAGTATTAAAAAGGGGTCATCGTTATAATACACCCAAACACAATCTAGAAGAGCGAATAAAATATACGTTCATTAAGCGGAAATAACGAAATGTCATCGGGTCGAGCTTCGTCATGAAATCTTCTATCGGCAGTCCATAAAACTTCTGAGAATTGCCGTATAACAGTTTATCACTGCAAGAGTTAACAACACAGCAGTAGCCAGTACACTAGCAGAGGTTTAGCAGCCGTAGTATACATATGTTATTTGTAAGTATGTAGTAAAATTATTTTTAAGTGAGAATTTGAATCACCATGAGCAATGCAAGAAAAGAATTGTGAATAAGAAGTAGGTTAAGCAATAGGCTGATAAGTGAACTAACATTAGAAATAAGAATAGAAATGAAATATGTGAACATAGATTGAACAAGACGGACGGACAATAACAAGAGGTGAAATATGTAAATGTTAAACGACCATTAGCATTAGAGTAAAGGGCTGTAGGTAACATCGTGAGTTGATTTGACCGCTACAGCAAGGTCGGGTGGGATAGTCAGGCCTGTACGATATCTTTGCAGTGCCGAGGTTGAGAATGTTGCGCAGAATTATAAATCAAGACGGGTACGATTTTTGCATTACGGTGGATTGTGCATCTTCAAGTTACTAAAGAATCCACCCATTTCCGACCAGCTAGGTTGTGCTAAAGGCAAGCGTACCCGAGTAACTAGTGGTCACTTAAGATAAATTTATAAATTTACATAAATAAATTATACCGCGCGTAACACCCTGGGATTCTTAAATGTACCAAGGGACATCATTTAGAATTAAGACCATGTGCAGGTGGTGATGGTTGGATTTGGAGGTAAGTAGAGTATTATTTGTCCATGAGTTTTTATTGTACAATTTGTTTCTTTTAGGTGTCAGAAAAGTTTCCGGGGCCGATGACCAGGTCCAGATTGAGATTGGCGGCCCAGGAAAGGTAGTCGAAATAGACTATCATTCCAAGAAAGTCATTATGTTGAAGGGCAATGGGTTTTCGGCGGTGTTGAACGGGGAACCAATAAATGTTTTTTGTCCCCGTAGAAGACCGTTCGAAGGAAACCCTATTGCCCCTCAATAATTTCCGACTATTGGAGGGTAAGTATGAAATATTTATAGACTTAACCATAGTAAAATATATATTTTTGATATTTAGGCGTACGACACATTGGACAAAGAAGGCTATATCCACCATAAGGTGAATCATTCGCTCCATTTTGTAAATCCTGAAAATGGAGAGCATACTAATACTATAGAGGGTTTGTGGCGCCATTTAGGGAGTCTCTTTCTGGATAAAACAAATCCTACAGCGGAATTCAGAATGGGTTCTTCTGAAACCTCTATGGTGGAATCGCATTCTGAGGAGGAATCCGATTCCGGAGAGGAAGTTATTCCTTCAAAGGGGAGGAATGTTAAAACATTGTTAAATTGATTTATATACATTTAATTTTTTGTGATATTATTTAAATTTTTGTTATATTTATATTTTTTTATTTTGTTATATTTTTTGTAACCTTTTGTTTTGAAAAAAAATATAATAATATAAAAGGAAATTTTGATCACGTAGCCGAATTTAGTACCTGTTCATGGGAGGAAGCTTTTAATCTCCGGCCGAAGTCCGGCTATTAGGAAAAAATATAATATTAAGAAGGAATTGAAATCGCGTAGCCGAAATTTGCACCTGTCCATAAAATAAAGTCTTAAATCCCCGGCCGAAGGACCGCTATTTGGAACCAAGTACTTTTTTAAAAAGGAATTGGGATCGCGTAGCCGAAATTTGCACATGTCCATAGAAGAAAGTTTAAAATCCCCGGCCGATGGCCGGCTATTTGGAAAAAATATAATTTTAAAAAGGAATTGGGATCGCGTATCCGAAATTTGCGCCTGTCCATAGGAGAAAGTCTTAAATTCCCGACCGAAGGCCGTCTATTAGGAAAAAGTAAAATTTAAAAAAAAGGAATTGGGATCGCGTAACCCATATTTGCATCAGTCTATAGGTGAAAGACTCAAATCACCGGCCGAAGGCAGGCTACTTGGAAAAAATATGATTTTAAAAAGGTATTAGTACCACCTGTCCATAGGAGAAAGTCTTAAATCCCCGGTCGAAGGCCGTCTATGTGTGACATTTTTAACTAAAATTAATTTAACATGATAGTATATTGTTTAAGCATTACAACCATACCAATATTTCCTTCATTGGCCTTTAATTGGCGAAGTTATAAGAATATTAATTTTCGGAACTTCTAAGGCCCATATCTCGAGAAGAATGGACTTCCCCATAAAAGTTATATATTTTCGTGATCAGGAGGACGAGATCTACCTATGGTATTTCAGAAATCCGGGATGAGCCCTTAAACTCAACTTGTTCCGAATCAAATAAGCAAAGGCGCTTAACGACGTTTTTGCTTGTTCGCGGAGATTCAAAATACAGAAATTCGGAAGTGCCCTTATATAGGGGCTAAGTCAAAATGTGAACCCAATTAGAAGATGTTCTACCCAACCCCTGCATACATAGTTTTCATAAACTCTTTTCCCAAAATGCATTTTGGCAAGTCTTTACGGTTTCTATGACTTAATTATGCATTTAATTACTGAAAAATCCGAAACGGGGAAAATACATACATTTTTATAAGTTCCACGAAAAGCTACATAACAAAAGGGTCGTACAATCGATTAACACTTAACTTTTTTTCAATTCAGTAACATTTCGAATTGAAAAAAATTTTTCTTAAAGACAGTATATATTGAAAGAATACGATTACAGAGATATTTGAGTAATTTGTTCTACACAAATTTTTGTCATAAATGTCTATTTAAGTGTGCAAAACGTGGGTTATATTATAAATTAAATTTGTAATTTTTCTCCTAATATGACTAGTAAATCATTAAGTTTTCCAACAGTTTTTGGATTATATGGATTCTATATTATAGATGGAATGTGGTATCTATAAAGTGTTGGTGTTATTTTTTAGTTTACTTCTTTACTAGTTTGGCAAAAGTAGTTAAAGTGTACGTCGTTTATAACAAATATGTGTTTTTTCGAATTTTTAACGGCTGAAAATTATGTAGTCAGACTTGATTTTATTACATGTATAATTATTGTACATTCAGTTAATTGTACGACCAATGTGCCTGTATTAGAGTAACACTTGATGAATATTAACGATGTTCACACTTATGTTGATTGAAGGTAGAGCTAAATCAATATGATTATACAAACGGGTCACACAAACAATATAATGGCATTTGAAATTGGAATTAACATTAGTTTAACCTAATTGGTGTCATTGGGTAAAATATATCTTCCCTGTATGTTTTATGTGATATTAATATTTTGTATATATTTTGTCATACCCATCAATAAATATTTAATTAATTTTTTATTTTATCTTTTTTGGCCAGGTAATTATTATGAAAATTCAAGCAGAACATCTACAACAATGACAAATAGAAATATATTTTTTTAGCAATTTTAGAAGACACCAACAATTTTATACGAGAAATCGAGGAGAATACAATTATTACATTCACAGACAATGGCAATGAAATTTAGACATGTTAATTATAAGGAACGACAACAAATATATTCGAAAAAATAAGAAACAAAATGGTACTCAATAGATACATCAGCAGGACACATCATAAATTACCTGAAGAAAATAGCTATCCCCTACGACTTAATATATAAATAGAATAATTTAAAAACAAACCAACCAAAACCATCAATGTTATCAGTGTACCTTACATACCAAACTCGACGGAGACTAAAAACTTGAGAAACATCATAAGAGACATAACAGCAACAGTAGCACGCAGATAAAACAACACACTACAAACGATATTTTAACGAACAAAAACGAAAACAAAACAATGTTTCATATGAAACAACCTGGCAGCGAAAACAAGAAGTGCGAAAAAAGTATAAACAAGTATTAAGTGCGAGAGTAAAATAACATCAAAATGGCATAAACAAAGGAATCTGGCCACACATCTGACTTCAAAAATGTCAGAATCTTAGAAAAATCAAACAAAACGAAAACAAAAGCTATACCATAGCACAATAAATAGGTTGTCCATTTAGCGCAGCTGATGACTTCATTAACTGTCAAAGTGCTTTAGAAACCCTAAGAATAGAACAACGAATTGACAGATCAATAAGAACAAAGGAAGACAAAGACAATACTAAGCTTCAGTTAAGAGATATATTCTGTGATATATTTAATTCCTCAACAGTGATATTGTTTATTTTATTATTTATTTCTGTATATTTATGTCGCGGATTCCCGATTTTAAATTTCAATAAATAATAAACAAAAAGAAAAATACATATAGTTAGTTAAGAATACGTTCAATAATATATTGAAAATAAATTACAATTCTTATTTTGTCAGTACATCAATAAAAACAGCTCTTGAAGAAAACCAATGAATTGTCGAACAAAATATGGAATAAAATTCGCTTTATTTTCATCATTAAAATGATATAAACAATTAATATTTAAAATGTAAAGTTTTAGTGGATTGTTGCTGACTTAGAAACAAACTACGTTTTCTCTGAATTGTTAAAAAAAACACTTGAATATAAAAATCAGAATCAATTTCGGCCTCTATTCGGACTTTGGTCTGAAAATATACAAGTGTGCAGTTGTCTACACATATATTGCATTCCAATGAATTTCCATAGTTACCATATATATTAATTCTATGGGCAAACAACTTTCTTTGTTATTGGTATCATTAATGCAGTGTCAGACCTCCATCAATATTCTCTATTTTTTAAACGTCTGTCGACATTTTTAAACGTTCCTTATAAATGTTATTATAATTTACACAAATTGTTACTGGATGGTTATTCGGTTACATAAAAGTTCTGTAAATTAGAGCAAATTAAGAGAGATCTTTTGATAGTTGTGCAGTGACATACAAAATGTATCATAATATGAGCAATTTATTGAATGTTTGACCGTGTAAGTACGACCCACTGAAGGTTTGATGATTAAAATCATGATGTATATTATATTGAGTGTGGACCTTTAGTGGTAAAATTCACTCAGTAAGAATCTTCATGTTTTTGTATTAATGTCAAATGTAAAATATATTCGAACAACAATTTAAATATTCTCATTATTTTTGTATTTCGTATTATACAAACAGATATTTCAAATTCCGCTATACAAAATTCTATTTTGTTGGTACACTCCATAACATGGTACACTCCAATATGGGAATTTTTGACACGTTTTTCAATCAAATTGGCTGTAATTTGCTTAAATTATTACTATCGATTCAAGTCGGTATTTTGAGAATTTTGGACACGTTTCAACCGAATTTGCTCTATTTTTGTATTTTATATTCTCATTGGTTGTCAAATCTCATTGGTTGTCATTAGAACTGTTTCTTGTTAACCTACATCGTGAGGATTAATTTGAGATATATACAATGGAATTAGCAATTTAAACCCACTGGAAATAATATAGCACTATCTGTGTATGGCCGAATGTGTCCCACTTTAAAATGACGAATCTACCCCAAGGTGTTTTTATAGTTTTTTTTACGTGCACGTTGATGCATGTGAGAGATTGACGGAAATAATTGCAAGTGTTGTTTCTACAGGTAAGTCAAACCTACTGTACATAGTTTTCTATTTTTTCTCCACAAAAATTAACAAAATTTGTGCGTGTGTGTCGTTTTTTCTTAACAATTCCTAGATTTACTATTTTGTACTAAGATAAATTCGTCTTGCATCAAATATGAGAAGAGAACCCCATTTCGTTTTGATTCTCCTAAATTTGCCTTCATCTTTTGCTATTTTTGTACTATATTATAGGTAATAAACAGTAATAATAAAGGCTAAGCTTATTTTTGGTTTATGAAATAAACAAATATTAAAAGAAAAAAGTAAACATGTTAAAAACTTTATTTAATAAAATTTTTGTTGAGCACGTTTTGTGGACCTATAATCACTAATTATAAATGTGAAATCAGATTTGGAAAATCAAAAAAAAAATGAATTCAAAATAGAGCATCAAACAGAAGAAGAAATGCAATATCTAATTGCTTATCAGTATTTAAGGAAATCGTTGATTTATGTATTATGGGCATAGAACTATGACATACCTTTATTAAATTTGAAATATATCCAATTTGGTTGAAAAACGAGCCCAAAATATCGAAAAGTATTAGGGCGTTCGTTTATATGGTTCCTACCACGTGCACCGAATTTTGGGTTACCGTGACATGGGGGCTACCCTAATAAGGGGACACAAATTTATCATTTTTGGTACGAAGATGATAAACTGAAATATTAAAAATATTAATTTTGGAATTCTTGCAAAAAATAAAATTAAAATAGATTGCTGGCCCATAGTGTAATAATTGAAATCCATGTTATGTTAATATTGTTAATTCTAACAAATAAAGTGACACAAATAATATACCTATTTAAATGAGAGGATAAAATGAGTATTGAAAATAATTCTCACCTCGTTTCGGCAAACACTGGTAATTGTAAATTTCTGCACCTGTCTCTTCGTAGTTGTCATTATAAATATTGGGGGCGATTGTCGGCGAAGTTATCTGCAGATGTGACAGCACTATACACGCTGTAATCACTAATCTGAAGCACGGTTTATTGCAGAAATAATAGCTTATATCCTTATTATGCATTTCGACGGTATTTTTGTTCAAAATTTCCTCTTATCCTGTAGATTAAGAATATATAAAATATAAATATTAAAATGTTATTACACAACATTCTCAAAATATTTACAATACTATTTTAGTAATTAATAATATTTTCGAACGCATACCTACAATAATACTAATATCGTAAGTTATAATACAGTGTAAGATCTCTATCAGGATTTATATCATTAATCTTGATACGCACGTATTGTGGAGCAGATTTTATAATGTTGGTACAAAAAAATGTCAAAAATGTTGTTGTAATTAAAAAAAAAAATACTTAATAAATTACTGTTGCGGCTACCTATTTAAATCTGCGATGGTCCTTTGGAAACACAAAAAAAGTAAACTGTTTTACTTTGGCTGTTGCAACCATTTAAGTTTTCAGATTCTCAGATAATCGACTCCGTTTCTAAATAAAGGTACACATCCTAGTCTGGTTGCATCCAAGGCCTATATAAGGTCGGCCAGTAAACTTAGGCTTACGTCAATATTTTCGCCGAGGCGAAAACTAATTGTTTAAAACTCTTTGTACGATAGTTTAGTTGAAAATGATCTTTAAAACCTTGAAATATGTAATAAATATATAAAATTCGAAAAAAATAGCCGTAGTTAGCTTTGACAAAGGGATCGAATTTGCACAAATTTTTGTTCAATTAACCGAGGAACCAATTATCCGAACACGCTTAATTGAATAGTTTGTTCAATTACAGTAATCACGTATAATTGGAACTACTAATGATTAAAAAATTCAATGTCAAATACAAATTACGCTTTCTCGCAGGTTTTCCTTAGCAATAAACATATGTTTTGAATTAGTAGAGGTCTCACCTAGTCTTTTTCACAAATTATGTCAAATATGTTTGTAAAAAAATGACAGATTATTTTTGAATTATTATGATGCAATTATGATGAAATTTATTTTTGGTGGCATCCATTTTTAACCAATTAAGCGGGAAAATCAATTAACAGGGTTTAATTATCCGAGAAAATTTACATGTATTTTCCTATGAAATATTTGTTGCCCCATCATGTAGTTCAATTAAGCGTGGAAACCAATTAACCGTAGGGTCAATTAACCGAAAAATACTGTAATTTTCAGTTTAGGGTCAATTAACCGAAAAATGCTGTAATTTTCAATTTATTTAAAAATTATAAAATACACAAAACGTTTATCAAATATGGGGAAAACTCAATTATTTGTTTTGATAAAATAAATGCTTTGTTTAAATTTCATTATATGTGTTCAAAAAGTGAAAATTAAATGGAAATTTGTTAATGATATTTTCGCCACAACAACAACTTTTGACAGAAAATGTAGATACAGCGTTGGGTCTTTCCTGAAATTCGCCTTCTGGGTGACGTGATATTTTTAGAATTTTTCAATCAATATTTTAATTATTCAAAACGGAAGTGCTCTCCATTAGATCAGAAATGCTTAAAATGTTTAGTTGTTTAACCTTTTCCGTTTTGGCTAAGTAAAAAGTGATAGATTTCATGTTCAGAATATTAATATTAAAAAAATATATAATATTAACATTTTAATCTTTTAGCGGCACAGGTAACATTTCGGAGTTTGCTGTAAAAAAATTAAAGGAGGCTATACCACCATTAGGAATGTGAGTGGTGTTCAGGGAAAATATCTTTGCTAGGCAAAAAACAAAGATATATAGCCTAGACAGACGACAGCCTTAATTTGCATTAACAGCCTTAATTCAAATTAACTTGTACATTATCCTAATTTTTATGTGTTGTTAATGCACAAAATCAAACTGAATTTATACAGAATTAGGCAATTTCAATATGGCAGTGCTGTCGAAAATTAATTGTTTATTGTCAAATTTATTTATATTTATGAAAATAAAAATAAGAAATGAAGGCAAATTTCAACCATTTTTTAAATTGGGAGCTGTTTTGCTAAGATCATAATTGCTATTCCTACTTTATGTCATGTATCTATTTCCTAAAGATGTAATCCCGAAAAATATCGAAACAAATGTAAAAAATGACAAACAATTGTTTTGAAGCAAAAAACTGTTTCGTAAATGCAGAAACTCTCGTCTGTCAGGGGTAAATATTAATTCAAATTAAGAAATTTTTAATGCAAATTAAGGCTGTCGTCTGTCTATGGTATTACTATATTTATAGCTTTAAATCGACGATGAAACAATGTTAGTGCCTTCTAAAATAGATGGTTGGTGGAAACGCAATGAGACAACAACAGCACTTCTGGTTTAAATGGTTCCAAGGTCGAAAAGGTGTAATAACCTAAATATAGTTGTTATGTAGGATCGTAGAATCATTTTTTTTTTAATTTTAATTATTTCTTTTAATAAAATATTTGTTTTTATTGGGACTACTCTGGGAACAAAATGAGAATGGAACGGTATGGATATTTCAAAATTGACACCAAAGAATATCAATTTGACACCGCTATGGTGTCGATTTCTGACCACAGATTGTGTCAATATGTATACGTTTGTTGTACAAACCGTTGTTAAAATCTCGGTATCATATTGACAACGTAGTGTTCAAGTTGACCACAAATGGTGTTGCTACATTATTTACACCGTATGTGCTAATTTTGTACATGGATGTTGTCATATAACAAAAAATGCAAATAAAATAAATAAATTTGCATTTATTTAAACTGAAACTTTTTCAGATTTTGGAAACCTTTCTTACACTTTTTAAAATTTTCATCACAAGAAAATTATGATGGGTATGATAGAAATGTATATCACGTTGCAGACCGGTTAGACTCTTATTCTCCTTATGTCAGTCGACTCTTCTTAGTGAGACTAAACTATGTCGATCATTTACATCAGGGATGCTCAGAATTTCTCAAAGTAAAGAGGCGTGAAATGACTTAAATAATAGAACGCAGAGAACTAGCTTATAACCAGTTCCCATGCATGAACAGCTACGATTTACATACACCTTACTTTCATTTGCACGAAACTCATACAAAGTCCACTGCACTTTAAGATCCCTTTTTTGCTATTTCAGCGTCTTTTTTATGGAAAATTATAGAAATATTCTTCAAAATACGCAGAAATTACGTTCTTCAAAATCACCAAATATACTTAACACAATGTGGCAATCGGCTTATATTCTCCAAAAAACAACAAAAATTATGCCGAGGTATACCAAAAACAATGAGACAGAATTTTTGCCGCGTTTCCTTTATTTGCAGAACAACATGTCTTTGGAACGTCATACGCCAAATTTGAAAACCAGTATCATATTTCTTATTAATTTGCCTATTAATAAATTTTTGGGTATGGCGAAATAATATTTTCTTTTATTTTTTAGCAGTCCATATACTATAGAAAAGTAAATAAATAAATAGAGAACCATTAGTTTGTTTTGTCAAAAATGAAGTAGTCACATTTCATCTTGACGTGAATACCAATTTGTTTTTGTTTTTTTTTTTAAGTGATTCTCCATGAGATGGGTGCACGTTGACTTGTAGGCAGATATGCAAACTAATGCGAGTGCATGATTCGCGGGGTATGCCCACGCTTGCAACAGAATAAATGATATTTATGTGGGAACAAGTTTCCTGGTCATTCATCCGTAAATAATATTTCATCTTCGATATACGGCGCTCAGTTCGCCGCAATGCAAACGAATATCGCATTTTGATATGACAAAAAAAATGCAACAACTTTTAGTCGGTAGTTTTGACGCAAATTAATTACGTCTGCAAATTCGTTTGCAATGTGGTTTTCTAGAGAACGTGGTGGAAAAAATTAGATTAATGTCAAGTACGATTATAGTGAACTTGTAGGGACCAAGTGAATCAGTCCGTTATACCCAAGGCAAAGCCAGTTAAAGGCTTATCGGGAAATGTATTTTTGATTATATATATATTATATAAAAATTATCCAAATATATATATTTTTTTAATAAAAACACTTCATTACATTAGATGTGGGAGATCATTCATGAGATAACAGCATAAAAACTGATATTTTTTGTAAAGATTGCCAACCTTAGCATAAAAATGAGCTTTTGCGAGGATTGCCATCGTAAAGTATAATATTAAGTATGTTTATAGCAAATCGTTATAACCAAATTAAAATATATGAACACTGAATGTTGGGAGTGGAAAAATAGTTCGCAATAAAAGCAAAGATTTGTTTGAAAAATATATTTTAAAACTTCGGGGCCATGAAATGTGTTCGCTATAAAGAAAAGTTCGTTATAACCTTATTCGACTGTATATAATTTAAAATAAAAATTTTCGCGCCTTTTTGAAATATGTATATATGTATACGAAAAAAGACGCCGAAAAAAAGGTTTTAAAACTATGATTTGGGGTTCAGATTAAAAAAATATAAAAACTTAAATATATAGTAGATTTAAGCAATTTTTGTCTGGAATGTCAACAACAACTGCTTGTGTCATTTCTCAACATGAAATGTTATGAAAATTATAAAAAGTATAATTTGCTTTAATAACAATTTCAATAACTGTGGAACAAAAACGGCATATACATTAGAGCATTTTACAGGGTTAACCTACTTTCAAGTATTTATTTGGCATAACTACTGGGTTAACGAAATCCTGTGCAATGTAAACGTACTATATGTTATATGTATGTCGCATTTGCGGCAACACGTTACAATATTGAATAGTTAAACATGCTACTTTATTTCATTTTGTGTTAACATTGATAATAAAAAAGAGAAGATGCAAATAGAAGTCAGGAGCATCGACGTTTTGCTTCGGATGGTAACCTAAAAAAGAGTCACATAATTTCCACAATCAAAAATAAAAAAATATTTGTGGAATTTATACGCGTTTTACAAGTATGTGCTCAGGGATGGTCCGTGTGACGAATTTTTATGTTTTCGCCGTTTATTTGAACATTTTGATCATACAGTTATTTTCAAAAATATATATTACTAGCGGGCCCGGCAAACGTTGTCTTGCCTAGCAATGTAGTTGATCTATAATTTTCGTCATTTTCCACAGATTTTTGTAATATATTGGTATTTGCCCGAACACACAGAAAATAACATTATCTAAAATTTTATCATTATGGGCTATTTGCTATTTTTGTCTTCTAAAGTTTCGTTGGATATAAGTTGATTAATAATTGAATTCGCGGAGAATAAATTTAAATTAAAAACATTTAAATGCACATATAAGTTTGACTTCCGGATTATATTTCCCCAATATATTTATAAGACTTCCATATAACGGTAGCGCAATATTAAATTAGCTTTTTATAGCCACAACGATTTAATATAGAACTTTGAAATTTGCACATTTCTACTACTCATAAGATATTTGGTATTGAAAATGTTAAATTTTCCTTCACTTTTTAGGGTAGCCCCCAATAATCCACAGAATTTCTTCTAATTTAATAATAGGGATGCTACTACTAATACTGCCTAACTAAAATGATCAATATTGGCCCAAGAATTCGAATATCCCCCATATAACGGTATACCTAAAATTCGGTATTTGGCTGTAATTTTATATTCGCCCAAGCCTCCAAATATCGCCTATATAATAGTACTCCACATTTTCGATGCTATGGGGGATTTGGGCACGTTTTTAAATATAATCGGCATAATTAATTTGGCATATATCCATTCCCATTGTAGTAGCTGTAATATATCATTCCGGGATGGTAAAAAAAATTTTTGCGGAAACATTTCTATTTAGGGCCATTTCTATTTAGGACGTTGACCGAATTGGGTTGGCCTAACGTATTCAAAAGGTGCCATAAATATTTCCCGTTTTTAACATTATTTTTTCAGAGCAGGGTCAACTTACTACTACATAATGCTGAAACATTGTCCCCACCGATTTAGGGAATCTACAAAGTGCGAAGTTTTGTGTTTATAAGTTCAAAGACATTAACCCACGATTAGGAGAAGATTTGATATTTCTCGTGACATTGCAACAATTTAGGTACTTTGAGGATCAACATGTCCCTATTATTATTATTTTCAAGAAAATAATCTAGGGCATGAATCTTAGAATCAGAACTCTATTCCGACTGTCTTTTGATTTTCATCCTTGCATTTGTCCCAAAATTTACGTGGATTTTATAGAAAACCGTGTACATACAATGATCGCGTGTACATTCAATTATATACTTCTCAATTTTTTTTTTTTTTTTTTGTATTCTCACAAAAAAAAAGTTTCAATACAATATCAATCCAATTGAAATGAAAAATTTTCAATAATTGTAAATGAAGGCTTATAGAATTGACTTGCTACCAATTCTAGCCCAAAATATCTCAAAAAGCAACTACGACGTGTTGCAATCAAATAGCTTGGTACAAAATTCGTGGAAATGCAAATATGCTTCATAATATTTTTTTTTTGCAAATTTTCCGCGGTTTTCAAGATCATATAAATCAATAATTTTATACGCTGCCAATTTTCGCCCAAAATATGTCCAAGAAGAACTACGAAGAGATGAAATCATAAAGGTTCGATATAAAATGCGTGGAAATTCTAATATCTTTCAAAATATATTTTTGCAACATTTTCGCGGATTTTTCTCAAAATGTTCTTGCATTAAAACCTTTCCACTTCAATTAAAGACTACTAACAGAAACTTTAAGTCAAATGGGTACAGCCGTTTCTTTAAAATAATTTTTGCAATATTTTCGCGGATTTTCCTCAAAATGTTCTTTTATTAAAACCTTTCCATTTCAATTATATACAACTAACAGAAATTTTAAGTCAAATCGGCACAGCCGTTTTTTTAAATATTTTTTGCAAGATTTTCGCGGATTTTTTTCAAAATTTTCTTTCATAAAAACCTTCCCACTGTAATTACCGACAATTGAAAGAAAATATGAGTCAAATCGGTCCAGCCGTTCTCAATTGATGCGTTAGTATACATTTTTCTTGCTCCATTTTTATATATGTATATAGATTTTTGAATTTTTATACAGATTTGAGTAAACCATACGTAATTTTCAAATTGATTAATGGAAATAGCTATTTTGTCAAAAACCTAATGGTTTTGGGTGGGTTGATTTTATTTGGAAGTTAAGATTCAGTATCTGAAAACCACATGCACGTCGAATGATTTTGAGGATAGGGCAAGTTAGGCGGATTTCAAAATGTATATTATTTTTATAACAAGATTATTTCCCACTTTTGTTCTTATAACCTGAAGGTGTAAAAATGTACACAAGAATGGATTATTTTGTGAATTTTGTGGTAAATAATGAATTCTGGTAAAATATTTTTTTTCATAAAATTCATATTATTCTCAAAATTGGCAAAAATGTTCAACTTTTTCGCGATATTTATTATCTTCCCATTTTGTTTTTGCAAAATAGTCAGGCTTAATCCCAGTTTGTTGTTTTTATAAAAAAACAACTATTTATTAGTGGGGAATGTATGGCATTGTCCGCCGAGGGGTAAGGCATTTACTTGAAACATGCCCAATTTACTTGAAATCGGGCGAAAATATATATGGAAGCTCTATCCAAATATTAAGCGATTTCAAACAAACTTGTCACAGGTTAGGTTATACTAATTTCAGAACGTTTTGTTCCTATCAGCCTATTAGTTCCTTGGTGCGTCGATTACTTAAAATCAATCTATAATAAAAGGGAGCTATATCTAAATCTATACCGATTTTCACGGAATAAAATAAAAGTATTTAATAAATTTATATTAAATAAAAAAAAAAGGCAGACATCACTCTACGTGTGTGGCTCAATTCAGTAAGTTCTGCCAAATTTCGTGCAAATCGAAGTATATATAGGGACTTTGGTGCACCTTTACATGAAATCGGACGAAACTATATATGGGAGCTATATCAAAATCAGGACCGATTTTCTCGAAACTTGACAGACATTACTCTTGGCTCAAATCAGTACGTTATGCCAAATTTCGTGCAAATCGAAGTGTATATAGGGTCTTTGGTGCACCATTTACATAAAATCGGACGAAACTATATATGGGAGCTATATCTAAATCTGGACCGATTTTTTCGAAACTTTGCAGACATCACTCTAGGCTTAATTCAATACGTTATCTCGAATTTCGTGCAAATCGAAAGATATATAGGGACTTTGGGGCACCATTTACATTAAATCGGTTAAATATATATATGGGAGCTATATCTAAATCTGAACCGATTTTTCCCAATTTCTATAGGGTTCGTCCGTGGGCCGAATAAGTGGCCTATGCCAAATTTCATCCAATTCGGATCATAAATGCGACCTGTACTTTGTTTACAATTTAACATGGACAGACAGACGGACGGACGGACATGCATAAATCGACTTAGAAATTGATTCTATGCATATTCTCAAAAGGAAGCATGTGTCTATCTCGTTTCCTTTTGCCTGTTACAAACATATGCACAAAGACATAATACCCTGTACCACAGTGTGGTGAAGGGTATAATTATTATGTGACCATCACCGAAAATTATAGGCTTTGTCCTTGACCATACGCTATATTCCCGCCCTCTAGTGTGGTAATGGATTACTAAATAATATCTAAATAAGTAAGCACCCGTAAATATTTAAGTGTAACTCTCACATACGACAATGTAATTGGTATCAATTTAAAGGCCAACCACTCTTCTTGGATATACTATCAACTTCTCGGGCCTATGTCATTCAGGGGTAAATACATACGCTATAGGATACAAATTTTGTAATTTTTACACAAAATTCAAACAAATTACAAACTCTTGGGGCTGCACAAAGCTATAATACCCTGACAACATAGTTGTGTAGGGTATAAATATCGGTCCATAAATATTCAACAATCGTTTATCTTAACTCCGAATCTTTTATACTGTTTGCAAATAGAATATTGTCACTAGGGCCGATAACTACTGTGGACCTATATTAAATATATTAAATCTCTATAAACAGTTGCTCATTAAAAAATTGCATCTGATTACAAGGCTATCTCCAATTGAACCTCTGAACGAGTGTAATAAATTAAAAATAAAACAAAAGTGTCAAAAACCCCAACACCAAATGCTTGAATTCGCTATGCGTTATTAACTTCACAGATTATGATTGATTATCATGCATACCTGTGGTAATCACGACTGCTAAAAATTTTACAACGAAAAAATAACCACTGTTTAGAGTTCAATGTATGCCTTGCAACGGGACGATCTACTGTATGCGAAATGCAACGTATTTTAAAGCATTAACCGCTGATGTTGTTGAGGTTATGCCATTATTCCGAAATCTACGCATACCCGAACCGGTTGCATGCGAGCAACTCACATGTTCGGTATTCACGGATGCATTCTGCTTTTCGTCTTTTGGTCACCTACACTCAATCTAGGCCAAAGTAGGACACATCTCCTTATGAAATTGCATGCCAAATACGATACAATCACATGCTGATAAAAATTGATGGACGCAATTTTCTTGAACACATTCTCAGCTAGAAAATGCGAATTAAATGCAGTAGTTATGTAAAAATTGTGTAAATTTAGGCGGAATTAAAGCAAATTTTAAACACGCCATTCTAATTGAAAAATGTCATCTGAATTGGAAAATTCGAAAACATATATGGGAGCTATACCTACATCTGTGTCGATTCCAATACGGATATCAGACATACTTTTATTTAAATTTGGACAAATATAATAGATTCCTACTTGGTCCAAATTCGGATCATAAAAGAGACCTGTACTTTGTTTAGAATTTTATATGGACAGACATTACCACAGTGTGGTAATGGTTACACATTTGGAGGAATTGTAATAAATTCAGATATAGTCAATCACTATGATGACTATATCTGAGGTACATCCCAAATTTATTGAGGCACTCCCTCCACACAACAAAACTGGTTCGGTTCCTTTAATATGTTTATTGCATTATTTACACATTATTCGACAAACAAATCCGGTTCGATGTGTGATCAATTTTGGCTTACACTGAGTGTATGCTCTGGGTGCAACTCTGCAGCAATAGTTTTATCAGTAGAAAACGAGTATCTCTTGACATTTAATGCCACATGACAGGTCTTATTCAAATTCCCACCGAGATGATATGTGTGTCATGTGCATGTCCACATTCCAGTGGTGATGGCTAAGCCTTAACAAGTTTGTGGTTGATGTTGATCGGACTTGATTCTGCCTACAATGCAGTTCTTCTGAAAGCAACTAAAAACAGAAATTCAAAAATGT